>NW_021256052.1:0-410 GCF_002162155.2 Triticum dicoccoides | reverse complement strand
ATGAGAATCACCTAACCCTCAAAAACATAGACAACACATAGTATGGGTTAGTACACAAAGTGCAATTGACAATTGCTTATCATACCACAAGATCCTATGTGGTGCATCATTTGCGCTCGTGTGTTAACCATTTAGAGTTTGATCTTCGAGCTTCCTCTTGGTCAACCGATATCTCTACTCCATGTTTAATCTTGACGTCTTGAAGGGTATATTGAATTCTTCACTTGAATAGCTTGCTTGAATACTTGATCAATCATGACTCAACACATGAGTCCATTATGATCATATCTTTAAGCCACTCCTAGAATTCATCATTCAAATCATCCTTTTAAGATCTTGATCCATTATGGCTCAAACCATAGCTCTAAGCATGGCAACCCTTGAGATACTCCAATGAACTCCATTTTGAT
>NW_021256051.1:0-691 GCF_002162155.2 Triticum dicoccoides | reverse complement strand
CTCAAATTTATCTTAAATATCTGGACGGACTGCCCGGTCACGAAACTCGACCCCGACAGGCGCCTCAAATGGGCGTCAAATGCCTGGGCTGTCCAACGCCCCTCATATCCAGCCCAAATATAGAGCGGATATGGATCGGCCCGGGCGCGACCCGGTGCGTCCGCCATGTCAATCCGGTCCACCCCGACCCCACACCGTCCCCACAAATATCTCCAATCCGTAAACCCTACCTCGCTCCGATTTCGCTCCGTCTCTTCTTCTCCTCCTCCGATTTCTCCGATTCGATCCACTCTGGCGCCCATGTCGAGCTCTGACAGCCGCTCCGACTCCGACCCCGACACCGACGATGAGCTGACCCTCCACATTGCCCTCGAGAGGTCCAAGGTGGACACGGGGCAGTTTCGGATCTACCGCCTCGCCTCTCCCCGCCGGCGCAGCGAGGACACCGGCGCAGGCACCTCCCCGCCCACGTGCAGCTTTGCGAGGAGTCGTTTGTTGCTCCACGCGAGGCAGCGGTGGGTGCTAGTGCCTGCACCGCCCGCACGGACAGGCACTCAGGAATCGGAGGCGCGCGCCGCTTGCCGCGAGAGGCATCGGGCAAGGGAAACAAAGGCGGCAGAGCGGTCCGTGCGCCACCGACACGGGTTGTCGGCGGAGCCCTATGAGGACGAGTGGTTCCTCGCTTGGGTGT
>NW_021256050.1:0-1031 GCF_002162155.2 Triticum dicoccoides | reverse complement strand
CGACTTCGGCGCCGCCGCCCACCACCACCTCCGACCGCGTCCCCCGGGCACCACCATCTACGCCGGCCGCCACCCTCCTCTTTCTCCTGCACCATCTAGCGGGCATGGCGGGATCCGACCGCCATCGGCCCCCTGCGCGGCCTCAGCCACCGTATCCGCCCGCCGCCAGCCCCTCAGCGCGGAAGCCCCCTGCTCGCGCAGCTCGGTGCCGAATCTGGAGAGATCCGCGCGGGTGCCCCTGTCCCGCGCCGCTGAGACCGCCCCCTGCCCTGCGCCCTTCCGATGGGAGGATGGGGAGGAGGTGCTCCATCGACGGCGAGGTCAATGGCAGAGGTCGTGGCCTCGCCTCCCTCACCTCGGGTGCGCGATCGAGGCCCATAGCAAGGTCGCCGCTGCTCCCACGCACACCGGCGACGAACAGGAGGCGTAAGAGGAGAATCGGATGGCGCCTGATCCGTTCCCACGGGATGCATGTCACGGGCGCGGGGTGAGCCACGGGTGTCCAACTGTCCCCGCGGGATCCTCGTCGGAGGAGGCACCTCTGTGCAGTTGATGGATCCCGGGAAGTCCATGCTTCGCGGCTGTGCAGTACGCACGTTGTAGCCGTGCAGTTCCCCGGTGACCCACCGCATCGCCAGTCTCTGTGCAGCTCGGTTGCCTTTCCCCATGCAGCTCGCTTGCCGCCCCGGGTGCAGCTTACCTCCGCCGAGCAAACCCTCTCTGGCAAGTCCACATCGCGTCGGCACCATGTCGTGTAGTTTGAGCACAGTTTTTGATTATTTTTGTAGCAGCACATCCATCCAACGCAACAAGTTCAGAGTTTGTGTGTTCAGTGCAGTACCACAGTGCAATGCAGTGCAGTTTCGGTTTCAGAGTCCCGTTGAAGGCCTCACTACTAGGGAAAAGCCTAGCAGCAGCGCGGGTTTTGAGCCTATCAGTAGCGCGGGCAGGAGCGCTACTGATAAGGCGCTACAGCTAATGCTTAGCAATAGCGCGTCTTGACCCACGCTACTGCTAAATTGAATTAGTAG
>NW_021256049.1:0-882 GCF_002162155.2 Triticum dicoccoides | reverse complement strand
CAAAGGTGGCTAGCGGGTGACAGTTTCTCCAACTTTAGTTGAACCGAGTGTGGCTACGCCCGGTCCTTGTGAAGGTTAAAACAACACCAACTTGACAAACTATCGTTGTGGTTTTGATGCGTAGGTAAGATTGGTTCTTGCTTAAGCCCGTAGCAGCCACGTAAAACTTGCAACAACAAAGTAGAGGACGTCTAACTTGTTTTTGCAGGGCATGTTGTGATGTGATATGGTCAAGACATGATGCTAAATTTTATTGTATGAGATGATCATGTTTTGTAACCGAGATTATCGGCAACTGGCAGGAGCCATATGGTTGTCGCTTTATTGTATGCAATGCAATCGCGCTGTAATGCTTTACTTTATCACTAAGCGGTAGCGATAGTCGTGGAAGCATAAGATTGGCGAGACGACAACGATGCTATGATGGAGATCAAGGTGTCGCGCCGGAGACGATGGTGATCATGACGGTGCTTCGGAGATGAAGATCACAAGCACAAGATGATGATGGCCATATCATATCACTTATATTGATTGAATGTGATGTTTATCTTTTATGCATCTTATCTTGCTTTGATTGACGGTAGCACTATAAGATGATCTCTCACTAATTATCAAGAAGTGTTCTCCCTGAGTATGCACCGTTGCGAAAGTTCTTCGTGTTGAGACACCACGTGATGATCGGGTGTGATAGGCTCTACGTTCAAATACAACGGGTGCAAAACAGTTGCGCATGCGGAATACTCAGGTTATACTTGACGAGCCAAGCATATACAAATATGGCCTCGGAACACGGAGACCGAAAGGTCGAGCGTGAATCATATAGTAGATATGATCAACATAGTGATGTTCACCATTGAAACTACTCCATCCCACGTGATGATC
>NW_021256048.1:0-969 GCF_002162155.2 Triticum dicoccoides | reverse complement strand
TTCTAGAAGACATGCTTCGAGCCTCTGTTATCTCATTCGGAATGGACTGGGAGAAGTGCCTTCCATTTGCCGAATTCGCTTACAACAACAGCTATCAATCTAGCTTAGGTAAAGCCCCTTTTGAAGTTCTCTATGGACGACGATGTCGAACACCCCTTAACTGGTCAGAGACCGGGGAAAGACAATTCTTTGGCCCGGATATGATTCAGGAAGCAGAAGAACAAGTTCGTATCGTTCGTGAAAAGTTGAAAACAGCCCAATCCCGTCAAAAGAGTCAATATGACCGAAAACATAAGGCTATGACTTTCGAGGTTGACGAGAAGGCTTATCTTCGGGTCACCCCTCTGAAGGGAACCCATCGTTTTGGTATCAAAGGCAAATTGGCTCCTCGTTACATTGGACCTTTTCGCATTCTTGCCAAACGAGGAGAAGTTGCCTACCAGTTGGAACTACCTCCGCACCTCTCCAGAGTTCACGATGTCTTCCACGTTTCCCAACTCAGGCGTTGCTTCTCGGATCCTGTCCGTGAAGTGGACCACGAAACGCTTGATCTCCAGGATAATCTTACATATCGAGAGTACCCCATTCGTATCCTCGATCAGGCCGAGCGTACCACTCGACGTCATAATATCAAGTTTCTCAAGGTTCAATGGTCGCACCATTCTGAGGATGAAGCAACTTGGGAAAGGGAGGATCGTCTTCGACTCGAGTACCCCGCCTTCTTCCCGGAGGAACCCAAATCTCGGGACGAGATTCTTTTGAGTGGGGGTGAGTTGTCACACCCTAGCTAGTCATGCATTAGAGTGTTGCATCATGTTTATTCTTTCATCAGAAACTTGAAATGGGGATGACAGAACCCCCAGTCCCCTCTGAAACCAACTAGGGTTACTAAAATAATTTTTCAATGAACCTGAAATGCCCTTCTAAAATGCCCATCATTTTTGTCTTGGTTCAGAACCTCTGCCAAAA
>NW_021256047.1:0-405 GCF_002162155.2 Triticum dicoccoides | reverse complement strand
TTCGAAATTTTGAAACACAAGCATTCACGTTTAGAGTACTCTTGAACTATGAGGATTGACCTAAATAGACAACATTATATTTGACCTTGTATGTTTGAAAACCTCACTAAATTATCCGCTTCTTTTTGAAATTTTGAAACTTGAAAATCCTATAACTACGATTATTTTGGAATTGAGGAGCTAAATTTGAATCTATTTTGTACACGACTACATATGCTATTATGTACAAAATCAGAGCAAAGATTGGTGCCCCCATAATTTAGGTATGATTTACAAATGCCATGATATCAAATTCAAATAATTGAATGGACTTCATGTTGAATTCGATTTTTTAGACCACCTTAAGTTGAATTCAAATGTATTCTAGTTCATAGGTAGCTATTTATAATGTTCATTGTGTAACTT
>NW_021256046.1:0-507 GCF_002162155.2 Triticum dicoccoides | reverse complement strand
TGGAGGCCGAGCCCATATTGATGTTTTATTGCCTGTTTCAGTATTTCAAAGAAAAGGAATATCAAACGGAGTCCAAACGGAATGAAACCTGCGGCAGCATGATTTTTTGGAATAATATCACCCAGGAGACTTGGAGTTCATGTCAGAAGAGCCTCAAGGAGGCCACGAGATAGGAGGGCACGCCCCACCCTACTAGGCGCGCCCCCCTTTCTTGTGGGCCCCTCGAGCACCCCCCGACCGACTTCTTTCGCCTATATAAGCCTACGAACCCTAAAAACATCGAATATCAAGATAGATTGGGAGTTCCGCTGCCGCAAGCCTCTGTAGCCACCAAAAACCTCTCGAGAGCCTGTTCGGCACCCTGCCGAAGGGGGATCCCATCACCGGTGGCCATCTTCATCATCCCGGCGCTATCCATGACGAGGAGGGAGTAGTTCACCCTCAGGGCTGAGGGTATGTACCAGTAGCTATGTGTTTGATCTCTCTCTCTCTCTCTCTCTCTCTCTC
>NW_021256045.1:0-4446 GCF_002162155.2 Triticum dicoccoides | reverse complement strand
TATATATATATATATATATATATATATATATATATATAGCCGGCCTATTCTACTAATATTAGCAGAATAGTTATTCTGATAAGACTTCCGCACTGCACGCCCAACGCGAGAGCACTGCACTTTCTATATCAAGAGCACTGTAATACAGACTAGTGAATTTCGTGTGGGGAAAAACTGCACGTGGTGTTT
Source organism: Triticum dicoccoides (assembly GCF_002162155.2). Classification (NCBI taxonomy): domain Eukaryota; kingdom Viridiplantae; phylum Streptophyta; class Magnoliopsida; order Poales; family Poaceae; genus Triticum; species Triticum dicoccoides. The sequence continues at coordinate 4,257 of NW_021256045.1, read as the reverse complement.
TTCCAGTATTGTTTTGCTCTAATTTTTTAACCATTTATTGGAATGAGGCGTATAATATACCGTTGGAAAGCTATGGATTAGGCGCAACTTCGCCATGTTGAACACTTTTCGAAATTCCTCGCGGTTTAAGAGCAGTTTTAAAAACGGTGCGGCGGATGACGAGTGGCAACGAGCATATTTTCGTGATTTTTTCTAAACCGCCGATCGGAATAAAGCAAATGATGCGCCGTTGGAAAGATATCGTCGAGGCACATCTTTTTTATATCTATTATTTTCTCTAATTCGTTATGGTTTAAGAGCAGTTCCAAATTTACTAAATCACGGAATTTCGTTTTTTTTTTAATTTGCAATTTTTGGTACTGTTTTTGCTCTAGTTTTTGAAGCGTTTGTCGAAACGAGGCATGTAATAGTCGTTGGAAAGCTATGGATAAGGCGCAATTTTCATATGTAGAAATGGTTTTGAGATACCTTACGGTTTGAAGTTAATTTTGAAAATGGTCTGGCGGACGACAAGTGGTAGCGGTCGTTTTTCGTGAAATTTTTACAAACCGCTAGTTGGAATGATTCAAATTATACGTTGTTGAAAAGATATCGATGAGGCGCAACTTTTTCATGTAGAACACTCTCTCTAATTCCTTACGGTTTAAGAGCAATTTTGATTTTAACAAAATGCGGATACTCTATTTTTTCACGACACCAAAATCGTCGTATGTACTGCATCAGACGGAAAACCGCACTGCTCCAGACTGAAAACCGCACTGCATCAGACGGTCAAGTGAACTTCATGATTTCTTTTGTTGAACGTAGATTTTTCTCAGACGGGTTTTTGTTGTCTTTTTTTCAACTTTTTTATGAACAAGAGTGTACCGCGGAGATGAGGGCAAGTGAACTGCGACATATATCAAAGTGAACCTCTACTATCTTTAATTTGTTGTTGTGCTAAATTTTTAGCACTTTCATTTTGGGCACATGTGAACAACATCACTCTCAAAAATGAACCACATTCGAGGACCAAAAGCACTGCATGCGTTGATGTAGTCGACTGATTTTTAAAGCACAGGAACAATTTGCACTTCATACATAGACGAGCGGACTGAATGTCTTTTCGTCTGTTTTTCCTGTTTGTTTTTCTTGTTTTTTTTTGTTGTTCACCTATACCAACAAATAACAACAGAGTCAGCTGCATAAAAAATCAACTTTTTCTATTTTAGTTTCATCCATTTTGTTTTTGCACTTGGCAACATAGTGAACCGTTGGGAGAGAGAAGATCACTGCGACAATGAAACAAGTGAGCTGCACTTAAAAAAGTTTTTTTTTCTTCAATGCACGATTTCGAGAGAGCTGCAGTTTGTACATCTCTGGACCACGAGACGGGGCGAACGAACTGCAATGATCCTTTTTTTAATCCACAGTAGAAACACACACAAATCACAATGATGCGGGACTTAAAAAATAAATGCACATTTTTGTCCGTGATATGCAAGCCAGCGCCGGCACACTGCATGTCTAGCCCCCACAGCACTGTATCTGTGCGCCCATGGGTTCCAGCCAAAATCTGAAAAGCGGAAAAATGTCAACCGTGAGCAAAATACACACAAAACCACCGTCTTCCTGCACCCCATCTTCAAAATACACACAAAAATGGAACAAGTGGGCTGCATCACAAGACTACACTCTTTTGCTTTTTTCCTTGTGTGAATGCAGTGAACCACAAGACTCCTTCAAGTGGGCTGCATCAACCCATCTACCATGGCGAATTGCAAGCAGGAGCTACCACCTTTTCCTATCAAAAAAACTGCAAGCAGGAGCTAGTGAACCTCATGCCCGGCAAACTACACAAAGAGTTTAGTGTACTGCATTAGTAAATGTACTTCACTACATCCCTGCAAAATCTGAAAAAAAATTGCCGGTGCCTATGGAGGAACTGCATGAGGGCGCGCGGTGCACTGCTCGAGGTATCCAGATGCACTGCAATGGCACGGTAAGGGACCTCGCAAACGACCGCACGCCTGAAGGGAGCCGTCCGCGCTGGGGATGGTGTGGTCGCACCGGCATGCACCAGCACCGAACCGCATCACGCATGCCGCCGAACTGCACGGCGACGGTCGTCGGACTGTAGAGGGGAGACGGTTTTGTTGAAACACATCAGTCCAAAAAAGGAGATCACGGGGTAGGAATCGGGTCCGAGGCATAGATGCTCATCAGAGGCCTCACCGAAGAGGTGACATGGAGGACGTCTGGTCTCCTCCTCGGCCCCTGGTGGCGGACAGGTGCGCGACGGGCACCGGTGGTTGGGCGGATCCGGGCAGTGATGGCCAGAGACAAGGACGACGAGTTGTGGTCGGGCCGGGCTGAATCCTCGCGTGGCCTGGCAGAGTTAGCACCGCCGCTTGACGCACCGGCTGTGGGCGAGGGGCGCCGTCGCCGGGGGAGATGAGGGAGAGGGTGGAGCATGGCGCTGGTGGTGGCCGTCGATGGAGAAGAAGGTCGCCGCCCCGTAGGGACCGACCTCCCAGCACCCCCGTGCGGATCTCGCCGGATCCGGCGCCGGGCTGAGGGAGTGGGGGGCTTCCACGCTGAGGGTTGGCGGAGGCCGCGCCGGCGGCCATGGGCAGCCGGATTCCTCCATGACCCACTGGATGGCGCGGGAGAAACAGGAGGGCGGCGTAGAAGGTGGTGCATGTGGGACGCCGCGGTCAGAGGTGCTGGTGGGCGTCGCCGCCGGAGAAGGTGGGGAGGGTAGGCGCGCGGCCGCGCGCCACGCCGGAGAAGGTGGGGAGGAAGGTGGGGCAGTGCAGGGAGGGAAGTGGGGCGCGGGGAGGTGGCTGGCAGGGAGCTGATGGAGGTCGTGGGGAGAGTGAGCGCTGCGGGAAGTTTTTTATTGGCCCGTGCAGTTTGGTCTGTTTCTTTTGCGGGGTTAATTTGTAGTCATGGGTCAGGACGAAACTGTTATCAGAATAAGATTAGGTGTTAGCAGAATAAGACTCTTAAGAAATGTTATCATAATAGACCCACCTTATTATATGCTTACATCTCTTCTCATCTTAATGTAATTTTGTGCACCGTGTTCCAATGTAAATCAATGTAATTCGAGAATGATGTGAATTTGATAAAATATTCTCTCACTGATACTCATCAAACCTTGTTACTTTTCTATCGTGCCTATTACATTTTCATCTAATTACATTTTAAGAAAAATAAAATATTAAATTACATACTTGACATGAATTGGTGCTTCCTTTTCTGCTTAAACATCCCCTACCATTGAGTGTGTCTTATAGTTATATTTGATATTGTTTTGGGCCATTTACATTTCTGCCCCTTACTTGAACTCACTACTCAGATTTGCCCCTAATTCCGAAGGGTGCTCAAATTTGCCCATCTGCCATCTATTTCACTTATAGAAATGCCCCTTTGTGTTGTTTCCATCCAGTCAAGGCTGTTTGACCGCTAACTTCCCGTTAGTTTGACATATTTGCCCCTTCGTCCTTACATGTGGGCCCAAACTTACTTGTTCGATGCACTCTGTCTCTCATTCTATTTCTTCAACCTCCCGGCGATGCCAGGGGCGATTTGGACAGCGGCTGGAGGCGGCGGGAGGTCGTGGATCTGGAGGGCGCCGGCACTAGGATGTTGATGTGCACGTCGGGCATGTCTTCATCGAACTCCTCGGTGGCCGGCGAGGTAACTATTCCGACTCGATTTACCGAAATTTTTATTATTGATAATTAATATTCCAGTAACTCTGAAACTAAGAAACACTAATGGGAAATTCAAAAAATAGGAAGGACGCTAGGAATAATAACGTCCAGGGCTGGACGCCAATACCAACAACGTCCAAAGCTGGACGCTCTTATAAACAGCGTCCACTGTGTTTGGTTCGACCAGACCCTGTCAGGCTATCTTCGGCCTTCGACTTGTACCCTCAGCAACTTCCGCAGGACCAAAGCTAGACTCCGCCACCTCTAGCCCGCCGAAAATGGCACTCTAGCAACGCACCACCCTCATTTCGCTCCTTGTTATCCCTCTTTGCCAATTCCCATCGTCGTGCCTCGCTCGCAATGGTGATCCGCTAAACCCCCGTTGCTGCCGGGGCCATGGTTGTCCATCTCCGACAGCCATATCCTCCTCAGCAAGGACCGCCCGAACCTCTTCCCTGTTACGCTCGGAGCCATCTCTAGCAACACCAACTACTAACATGTCAGCATGAGCCCTCTCTCCACCCTTTTCGCTCTCCTACACTAGGCATGCGTAACC
>NW_021256044.1:14747-16215 GCF_002162155.2 Triticum dicoccoides | reverse complement strand
GGGCCAGAATCGGCCAAAACCGCGAGTGTTGATGACCGACACGTAAACGCACCACGGTGTTTGTCAATCGTTGAAATCACTCCAGGAGCCCAAAACAGTGAGTAATAGTCCAAGAAGCGGGCCAGAATCGGCCCAAACTGTGAGTGTGGATGACCGACACGTAAACGCACCTTGGGGTTCAACAACTATGGAAATCGCTTAGGGACCCCAAAACAGTGAGTAATAGTCCATGAAACGGGCAAGAATCGGCGAAAAACGCGACTGCTGATGACCGGCACATAAACGCACCACGGGGTTCATCAATCGTTGAAATCACTCCGGGACCCCAAAACAGTGAGTAATAGTCCAAGAAGCGGCCAGAATCGGCCAAAACTGTCAGTCTTGATGACCGACACGGAAACGCACATTGGGGTTCAACAACTATGGAAATCGCTTTGGGACCCCAAAACGGTGAGTAATAGTCCATGAACCCGTCAGAATCGGCCAAAACCGCGAATGCTGATGACCGACACGTAAACGCACTACGGGGTTCGTCAATCATTGAAATCACTGCGGGACCGCAAAACAGTGAGTAATAGTCCAAGAAGTGGGCCAGAATCGGCCAAAACTGTGAGTGTTGATGACTGACATGGAAACGCACCTTGGGGTTCAACAACTATGGAAATTGCTTCGGGACCCCAAAACGGTGAGTAATAGTGAATGAAACGGGCCAGAATCGGCCAAAACCGCGAGTGCTGAAGACCGACACGTAAACACACCACGGGGTTCGTCAATCGTTGAAATCACTCTGGGACCCCAAAATAGTGACTTATACTCCAAGAAGCGGGCCAGAATCGGCCAAAACTGTGAGTGTTGATGACCGACACGTAAACGTCAACAACTATGGAAATCACTCTGGGACCCCAAAAAGGTGAGTAATAGCCCATGAAACGGGCCCGAATCGGCCAAAATCGCGAGTGCTGATGACCGGCACGTAAATGCACCACGGGGTTCATCAATCGTTGAAATCACTCCGGGACTCCAAAACAGTGAGTAATAGTCCAAGAAGCGGCCAGATTCGGCCAAAACTGTGAGTCTTGATGACCGACACGGAAATGCACATTGGGGTTCAACAACTATGGAAATCGCTTCGGGACCCCAAAACGGTGACTAATAGTCCATGAAATGGGCCAGAATCGGCCAAAACCGCGAGTGCTAAAGACCGACACGTAAACACACCACAGGGTTCGTCAATCGTTGAAATCACTTTGGGACCCCAAAACAGTGGCTTATACTCCAAGAAGCTGGCCAGAATCGGCCAAAACCACGAGTGCTGGCGACGGACACGTAAAGGCACCACGGGGTTCGTCAATAGTTGAAATCACTCCGGGACCCCAAAACAGTGATTAATAGTACACGAAGCGGGCCAGAAACAGCCAAAACTGTGAGTGTTGATGACCGACACATAAACGCACCTTGGGGTTCAACA
>NW_021256044.1:12516-13266 GCF_002162155.2 Triticum dicoccoides | reverse complement strand
TCAACAACAATGGAAATCACTCCGGGACCCCAAAAAGGTGAGTAATAGCCCATGAAACGGGCCAGAATCGGCCAAAACCACGAGTGCTGGCGACTGACACGTAAAGGCACCACGGGGTTCGTCAATCGTTGAAATCACTCCGGGACCCCAAAACAGTGATTAATAGTACACGAAGCGGGCCAGAAACGGCCAAAACTGTGAGTGTTGATGACCGACACATAAACGCACCTTGGGGTTCAACAACTATGGAAATCACTCCGGGAACCTAAAACGGTAAGCAATACTCCATGAATAGGGCCAGAATCAGTCAAACCGCGAGTGCTTATGACCGACACGTAAACGCACCACGGGGTTCGTCAATCGTTGAAATCACTCCAGGAGCCCAAAACGGTGAGTAATAGTCCAAGAAGCGAGCCAGAATCGGCCAAAACTGTGAGTGTGGATGACCGACGTAAACGCACTTTGGGGTTCAACAACTATGGAAATTGCTTCGGGACCCCAAAACAGTGAGTAATAGTCCATGAAACGGGCAAGAATCGGCCAAAACCGCGAGTGCTGATAACCGACACGTAAACGCGCCACGGGGTTCATCAATCGTTGAAATCGCTCCGGGACCCCAAAACAGTGAGTAATAGTCCAAGAAGCAGCCAGAATTGGCCAAAACTGTGAGTCTTGATGACCGACACGGAAATGCACATTGGGGTTCAACAACTATGGAGATCGCTTTGGGACCCCAAAACGGTGAGTAAT
>NW_021256044.1:10941-11715 GCF_002162155.2 Triticum dicoccoides | reverse complement strand
ATCAATCGTTGAAATCGCTCCGGGACCCCAAAACAGTGAGTAATAGTCCAAGAAGCGGCCAGAATCGGCCAAAACTGTGAGTCTTGATGACCGACACGGAAACTCACATTGGGGTTCAACAACTATGGAAATCGCTTTGGGACCCCAAAACGGTGAGTAATAGTCCATGAAATGGGCCAGAATCGGCCAAAACCGCGAGTGCTGATGACCGACACGTAAACGCACTACGGGTTTCGTCAATCGTTGAAATCACTCCGGGACCGCAAAACAGTGAGTAATAGTCCAAGAAGTGGGCCAGAATCGGCCAAAACTGTGAGTGTTGATGACCGACATGGAAATGCACCATGGGGTTCAACAACTATGGAAATCGCTTCGGGACCCCAAAACGGTGAGTAATAGTCAATGAAACGGGCCAGAATCGGCCAAAACCGCGAGTGCTAAAGACCGACACGTAAACACACAACAGGGTTCGTCAATCGTTGAAATCACTTTGGGACCCCAAAACAGTGACTTATACTCCAAGAAGCGGGCCAGAATCGGCCAAAAACTGTGAATGTTGATGACTGACACGTAAACGTCAACAACAATGGAAATCACTCCAGGACCCCAAAAAGGTGAGTAATAGCCCATGAAACGGGCCAGAATCGGCCAAAACCACGAGTGCTGGCGACTGACACGTAAAGGCACCACGGGGTTCGTCAATCGTTGAAATCACTCCGGGACCCCAAAACAGTGATTAATAGTACACGAAGCGGGCCAGAAACGGCCAAAACT
>NW_021256044.1:10181-10931 GCF_002162155.2 Triticum dicoccoides | reverse complement strand
TCAACAACAATGGAAATCACTCCGGGACCCCAAAAAGGTGAGTAATAGCCCATGAAACGGGCCAGAATCGGCCAAAACCACGAGTGCTGGCGACTGACACGTAAAGGCACCACGGGGTTCGTCAATCGTTGAAATCACTCCGGGACCCCAAAACAGTGATTAATAGTACACGAAGCGGGCCAGAAACGGCCAAAACTGTGAGTGTTGATGACCGACACATAAACGCACCTTGGGGTTCAACAACTATGGAAATCACTCCGGGAACCTAAAACGGTAAGCAATACTCCATGAATAGGGCCAGAATCAGTCAAACCGCGAGTGCTTATGACCGACACGTAAACGCACCACGGGGTTCGTCAATCGTTGAAATCACTCCAGGAGCCCAAAACGGTGAGTAATAGTCCAAGAAGCGAGCCAGAATCGGCCAAAACTGTGAGTGTGGATGACCGACGTAAACGCACTTTGGGGTTCAACAACTATGGAAATTGCTTCGGGACCCCAAAACAGTGAGTAATAGTCCATGAAACGGGCAAGAATCGGCCAAAACCGCGAGTGCTGATAACCGACACGTAAACGCGCCACGGGGTTCATCAATCGTTGAAATCGCTCCGGGACCCCAAAACAGTGAGTAATAGTCCAAGAAGCAGCCAGAATTGGCCAAAACTGTGAGTCTTGATGACCGACACGGAAATGCACATTGGGGTTCAACAACTATGGAGATCGCTTTGGGACCCCAAAACGGTGAGTAAT
>NW_021256044.1:7179-8110 GCF_002162155.2 Triticum dicoccoides | reverse complement strand
TGAGTGTTGATGACCGACACATAAACGCACCTTGGGGTTCAACAACTATGGAAATCACTCCGGGAACCTAAAACGGTAAGCAATACTCCATGAATAGGGCCAGAATCAGTCAAAACAGCAAGTGCTGATGACCGACACGTAAACGCACCACGGGGTTCGTCAATCGTTGAAATCACTCCAGGAGCCCAAAACAGTGAGTAATAGTCCAAGAAGCGGGCCAGAATCGGCCGAAACTGTGAGTGTGGATGACCGACACGTAAACGCACCTTGGGGTTCAACAACTATGGAAATTGTTTCGGGACCCCAAAACAGTGAGTAATAGTCCATGAAACGGGCAAGAATCGGCCAAAACCGCGAGTGCTGATAACCGACACGTAAACGCACCACGGGGTTCATCAATCGTTGAAATCGCTCCGGGACCCCAAAACAGTGAGTAATAGTCCAAGAAGCGGCCAGAATCGGCCAAAACTGTGAGTCTTGATGACCGACACGGAAACGCACATTGGGGTTCAACAACTATGGAAATCGCTTTGGGACCCCAAAACGGTGAGTAATAGTCCATGAAATGGGCCAGAATCGGCCAAAACCGCGAGTGCTGATGACCGACACGTAAACGCACTACGGGGTTCGTCAATCGTTGAAATCACTCCGGGACCGCAAAACAGTGAGTAATAGTCCAAGAAGTGGGCCAGAATCGGCCAAACCTATGAGTGTTGATGACCGACATGGAAATGCACCTTGGGGTTCAACAACTATGGAAATCGCTTCGGGACCCCAAAACGGTGAGTAATAGTCAATGAAACGGGCCAGAATCGGCCAAAACCGCGAGTGCTAAAGACCGACACGTAAACACACCACGGGGTTCGTCAATCGTTGAAATCACTCTGGGACCCCAAAACAGTGACTTATACTCCAAGAAGCGGGCCAGAAT
>NW_021256044.1:5725-6623 GCF_002162155.2 Triticum dicoccoides | reverse complement strand
CATGAAATGGGCCAGAATCGGCCAAAACCGCGAGTGCTGATGACCGACACGTAAACGCACTACGGGTTTCGTCAATCGTTGAAATCACTCCGGGACCGCAAAACAGTGAGTAATAGTCCAAGAAGTGGGCCAGAATCGGCCAAAACTGTGAGTGTTGATGACCGACATGGAAATGCACCATGGGGTTCAAGAACTATGGAAATCGCTTCGGGACCCCAAAACGGTGAGTAATAGTCAATGAAACGGGCCAGAATCGGCCAAAACCGCGAGTGCTAAAGACCGACACGTAAACACACAACAGGGTTCGTCAATCGTTGAAATCACTTTGGGACCCCAAAACAATGACTTATACTCCAAGAAGCGGGCCAGAATCGGCCAAAAACTGTGAATGTTGATGACTGACACGTAAACGTCAACAACAATGGAAATCACTCCGGGACCCCAAAAAGGTGAGTAATAGCCCATGAAACGGGCCAGAATCGGCCAAAACCACGAGTGCTGGCGACTGACACGTAAAGGCACCACGGGGTTCGTCAATCGTTGAAATCACTCCGGGACCCCAAACAGTGATTAATAGTACACGAAGCGGGCCAGAAACGGCCAAAACTGTGAGTGTTGATGACCGACACATAAACGCACCTTGGGGTTCAACAACTATGGAAATCACTCCGGGAACCTAAAACGGTAAGCAATACTCCATGAATAGGGCCAGAATCAGTCAAAACCGCAAGTGCTGATGACCGACACGTAAACGCACCACGGGGTTCGTCAATCGTTGAAATCACTCCAGGAGCCCAAAACAGTGAGTAATAGTCCAAGAAGCGGGCCAGAATCGGCCGAAACTGTGAGTGTGGATGACCGACACGTAAACGCACCTTGGGGTTCAACAACTATGGAA
>NW_021256044.1:0-996 GCF_002162155.2 Triticum dicoccoides | reverse complement strand
ACGGGCAAGAATCGGCCAAAACCGCGAGTGCTGATAACCGACACGTAAACGCACCACGGGGTTCATCAATCGTTGAAATCGCTCCGGGACCCCAAAACAGTGAGTAATAGTCCAAGAAGCGGCCAGAATCGGCCAAAACTGTGAGTCTTGATGACCGACACGGAAACGCACATTGGGGTTCAACAACTATGGAAATCGCTTTGGGACCCCAAAACGGTGAGTAATAGTCCATGAAATGGGCCAGAATCGGCCAAAACCGCGAGTGCTGATGACCGACACGTAAACGCACTACGGGGTTCGTCAATCGTTGAAATCACTCCAGGACCGCAAAACAGTGAGTAATAGTCCAAGAAGTGGGCCAGAATCGGCCAAACCTATGAGTGTTGATGACCGACATGGAAATGCACCTTGGGGTTCAACAACTATGGAAATCGCTTCGGGACCCCAAAACGGTGAGTAATAGTCAATGCAACGGGCCAGAATCGGCCAAAACCGCGAGTGCTAAAGACCGACACGTAAACACACCACGGGGTTAATCAATCGTTGAAATCACTCTGGGACCCCAAAACAGTGACTTATACTCCAAGAAGCGGGCCAGAATCGGCCAAAACTGTGAGTGTTGATGAGCGACACGTAAACGTCAACAACTATGGAAATCACTCCGGGACCCCAAAAAGGTGAGTAATAGCCCATGAAACGGGCCAGAATCGGCCAAAACCACGAGTGTTGGCGACTGACACGTAAAGGCACCACGGGGTTCGTCAATCGTTGAAATCACTCCGGGACCTCAAAACAGTGATTAATAGTACAAGAAGCGGGCCAGAAACGGCCAAAACTATGAGTGTTGATGACCGACACATAAACGCACCTTGGGGTTCAACAACTATGGAAATCACTCCGGGAACCTAAAACGGTAAGCAATACTCCATGAATAGGGCCAGAATCAGTCAAAACCGCGAGTGCTGATGACCGACACGTAAACGCACCACGGGGTTC
>NW_021256043.1:0-719 GCF_002162155.2 Triticum dicoccoides | reverse complement strand
ACGGGCACTAACAAAAAGTTTGTAATTTTTTGTACCTAAAGCAAAAATATTCACAAAGAAACTCTCAATACACAAAAAAAACAACTCAAAAATAAATAAAGCAAAAAAAATAAAAAATAAAGCCCGCCTACTAGGCCAAAGCGGCCGGCATACGACTAGAAACCCAACCTGTTGTTGGGCCAGGATGCAGGCCCGCAAAGGCCCAGTAGGCCTACAGGGCAGCACAGAACATGTAGGCCCAGTAGGTCTGCTTTGGAGAGGAGCTCGAGAGAGCTACCGCACGGGGGTTTATATACCAGTGCGGTCCGCCCTCGGCTAGCGAGGTGGGACTAAACTTGTCGCACCGCACCTGCGCCAGCGCACCCCCTTTAGTATCGGGTCGTGGCACCAACCGGTACTAAAGGGGGGGCCTTTAGTACCGGTTGGAGCCACCACCCGATACTAAAGGGGGTCGCTTCCCGCCGCTTGGCTTGGCCAAAATAGGCCTTTAGTACCGGTTGGTGGCTCCAACCGGTACTAAAGGCCCCTCCTATATAAACAACACTTACGAAAATTCCAGTTTCTCATCTGCTTCTTCTCCTCTGCAATGTCGCCCGCCGCGCCCCCGTACGTCTCCATCCCTCGTCGCCGCCCCTGTCGCCGCCCCGTCCCCGTCCCCGTCATCACCGCCGCCCCGTCCTGGCCCGTCCCGCGTCGTCCCCGTCCCTGTCGTCGCCGCC
>NW_021256042.1:0-941 GCF_002162155.2 Triticum dicoccoides | reverse complement strand
TTCTTACAATCCGGCCCCACTTGTCAGAAAATGATCAATTTGGCTAAATAACTTGATCAGTGCAATTTGCTAAATGTTTACTAGATACGCGGTGATTTTTGCAACTAATTAGGGATCGGGTATTTTTCTGCAAACGAAGCCTCAAATGTGGTGGTTTCTTGCAATTAACTCGGCTAGTGGAGAAGGAATACAGAAAAGGCACAAGTTGTGTGCGTGCCAAAAGATTGTGTGTATGTGCTCTTCTTCGACCTCTTGTGTATGAGGGCTATCCCTTCTTCCCTGGGTAAACCCAACAGAGGGTGCTGACTCCAGAGTGCAAATTTGTGAGGACCATGTGTATGATGTATGTCTATCCTCCAGGCTCCAGCTCGTCTGCTTTTCTTCACAAGACTCCAAAAACTGCGCTCCTGTCCTTCAGATGCTCTGGAACTGAAAACGAACTCTATTTCCACTTTTCTAGGCAATAGGCAATCGACACTTTTTTCGACCGCCGACACTCGGTCTCCGCCGGCGCTCAAGAAAAGTGGCTTTGGCCTGTTTCATGTATTTATTTCGTAAGACTCTGTTGAATATTTTAATAAAGATGGTTATCTGCATCGCTCGATGCAGAGGCCATAGCCCATAGGGTATCCTCCTTTTTGAAAAGAAAGAAAATTACTCGCATTCCGAAATCTCCTGTGATATTTTAGCTGCCAAGCAATGGAGCTGGAACAGCCTGGTCAGTGTTTGCCTGAATGAATGGTTCAAGTTCACCATTTGTTCATGCATTCTGGATGTATCAGTAATTCAGTATTAGTACAACCGATTGTCAATGTGCCAAAAGATGATCTGCCAATGTTCTAGCACGCACGCCGAGGATAAGAAAAACAAAAGCAGAGTAGCTAAGACGGTTTGGCCTATCAGCAGTTTGGCTTACTATGTCTCAAGTTGTAGGAGAGCAA
>NW_021256041.1:0-738 GCF_002162155.2 Triticum dicoccoides | reverse complement strand
CCCACCTGGTTGTGTTAGGTCAGACCATAGGAACACTTTGGAGGAACATCCGGGCCAGACTCGCAGCAAGATCCCCTCCGTGTAGACCCCACGCGTCCGTTTCCCCCTCCATGTGCCGGTGGCGGCACCGTCCGTGAGGGGGGGGCACAACCCGGACACGCGTGCCGGGCGTTTGCAACCGCCACAACACTTCCAGACTTGTGAGAGGCCGCCTACGCAAGATTTGGCGGCATGCTAGCCCCCGGAGGCCACCGGCCACAGCAGTAGACGCGTGAAGGGCAATCCGCGGAGAGGGAATTTTTCGGATACTTCTCCATCACCAAAAATTATGAAAAAATACCATCGTTCCTATAGCACATGTGCCCGTGTCGTGGAAAAAAACTCTTGATTTTATCGCGCTCCGAGTATTTAGTAATATTGACGCCGCATCGTTACCGCAGAACGTCTACTACCGTGTCATCGCCGTCCGTGAGGGAGGGCCACGCACCGGAGACGCGTCCCGCCTCTTCGGACATGCCACCACACCACCGCGCATGTATGAGGGCCCGGTGCGACGCTCCGGTGGCATTGCTACCCCCCCACCCCCAGTGCCCCCGTCCCGCCTAACCCTATAGTGTTTGACCACGGGATCTAGCCCTTTGACTTTGCACGGAAGGGCTTTGACAAGTGGACCTCCCCACACGGTTGTGTTAGGTCAGCCCATAGGAACACTTTGGAGCAACATCCAGGCCAGACCCA
>NW_021256039.1:0-1077 GCF_002162155.2 Triticum dicoccoides | reverse complement strand
CATGCATGAAAATGGTACAGATGGATTCCTTGAATTTTTCTGATAATTTTTCATATATAAATTATTTAATTTGGAGTTACGGTTGAATTTCTATGATTTTTAGAAGTTTTAGCTATTTTCTGGAATTTCCTGAATATAATAAAATAAACTAAATTCCAGAAAATGAATATTGCGTCAGCATGACCTCACCCTGACGTCATCAGGTCAACAGGGGCTGGTCCGGGTCAAACTGACCAGTGGGGTCCACTGGTCAGTGACACAGTGCTGACTAGTGTCGTTGACAGGTGGGGCCAGGTCAACGGCCACGTCAGCAGAGTCAATGCTGACGGGTGGGTCCCACTGCTTATGAACTAATCTAAACAGAAAATAAAATTAACCTAAACAGGCCCAAGGCCCACATGGCAGTGGCTTTAGGGGGGGGGGGTTAGTTAGTGCGTCATTAGCGCTAATGGTGGTGCCATGTCAGCGTCGCCGGATTAAGCACCGGCGACCACATCTCGCGGCGGAGGCTCGCCGGAGTTGCTCGGACTCGCGCTACAGGCGGCAGTTTGCGACGCGGTTGGGTCCTACGAAGAGCTGGGGCTCGTGCGCATCCAGCGGTGGCAGTGAGAGGGCGCGAGGTGGTCCATAGCGGCGGCAGCGGCGAGCTGGGCAGCGGCCGGAGCTCGGGTGTCGACGGAATCGACGACACGGCGCGCGGGAGGACCAGCGGTATGCACCTACATGATCTACGAGAGCTCACGAACCCAACGGAGGCACGCACGTGACCATTTGGTCACCGGAGCCTCGTCGGCGACGACCTCGTGCGGCGGCGGCATACGGGACTCGCGGTCATCGGCGTTGCAGCAAGAAATCGACCATGGGGAGAGGGGGAGATGACGGCGGGGCTCACAGGGATTCGAACGGCGCCGTCGTTGAGCTCGGGGAGGGACTGGGCGATGCAGACCGACGGGCGAAGTCCGGCGGCAGATGCGGCGGTGACGAGCTCGGAGGCATCGTCACAGGGTGTCCGGCGGTGCTTGGCTTGGTGGGGAGGTCGAGGATGTCGTGACGGAGCTCCTGGGCTGCTCAAGGGGA
>NW_021256038.1:0-1950 GCF_002162155.2 Triticum dicoccoides | reverse complement strand
TGATGCAGCGCAGTTTTACCAAGCGCGAGAGGGGTATGCAATGGAGAAGCTTTTTTGGTCACAATTTGGCACGTCAAAGAGCCCCCTGTTGTTGAATGAACAGATGTCCCAATGGGCCAAGCTTCATAGGATATCCGGCGCTGCCATGAAGAACGTTATAATCCGGCTATGGCCAACTGAGCCTGTACCTAATAGCTACTTTGGCTTGGTGCAGCGGCTTGCTGATGCGGTGCCACATATCGACGTTGTGAAGCGGTCGGCATGCATTGAGGGTGCACAGATGGCCTTTGCCCGTGTCAAGACATTCTGGGGGAAGATGAAGGCCATCGATGTTGCGGCGAAGAGTCCACCCAAGGGCAAGGACTGTCACGCACCGGAGCATTGTTTTGAAGACGTCTTAGAGGCCGCCCGCTTGATAGAGGGTCAATGCTCGAAAGACATAATGTTCGAGTGAGGTGTATGAGAATTTTAAAAGACAATTTTATAGTTAATCTATTTTTATATTTTGCTCGAAAGCTTGTGTTCCTCCTGTGCGGCCGTTTTAATATAATCTGGAAGTTTTCTAGTCGTCGGCTTCAGCCCCCTCGTAGGAAGTACGGGGGTGTTCAGAAAGGCATTTGATCACTCTTGACCCAATGTCTTGGTCCATGAAGGAGGTGATAATGTGGCGAACCAAGCAATCAGACTATAGGGCATTAACACTTTCACTTAGCCATAGGAGTTTTATAGGGGGGACTACGATATAGCCCCTGGCATGTGTACGGCTTATTCCTATATGGTGTGTTACATATATGACCTGAAGAAGAAAGGTCCTTCATGTTACACGGAGGGAATCGCGACAGATTCTGATAAGTCATCGAGTGGTTAACCAGCTCTCGCAGCATCATGACAGTCGGTTTTCGGCTTTCTCTACTGAGGTGCTTGACCAGATGAACCAGAAGCACAATCGCAGTAGTTATCCATTTACTATCCTAGCCGATAGAGTGGAACGTAAAGTAGCAAGCATAGGAGCCGGGCAACCGAACCATTGACCCAAGACATGATTCGAAGCTGATGCGTATAAGGCCAAACTCGCGACGCCGAAGTACACTTATAAAGATGTTCGGACTTTGTTGGCAACTCATTTGTTCCCATACCGAGCCCCTGGCAGGTTGTGCCGAGGTATGGCTGTGAAATAGCTATGGGGGCCAAATTCATTTGTGAAAAATAAATGAATGATTAATGCAGATTATGTTTACTAGGACCTGAGTGGTATGCCGATGATTACTTTATATATAAAAAGACCACAACCCCAGCTATTTGACATGCCCGGGGTCGAAGGCGGAGGAAAAAGGCATACTACAGGCTTGAAATAAAGAGTGTGATCTACAAAAAGATATTTTGGACATCCTATCACACCTCTGCGCCGCCTGTCCTCGGTGAGGGAAATCCTTGACGAAAGTAGCCCCGTAGGTGAGTGTACGGATCCAAACTCCGATAGAGTCAGTTTAGATGTTTGTCCTTTGTGTCACTTGTTTTTAAGAGATAATAAAGAAAGAAAAAGGAAGGTAAATAAAAAATGTTGCGGGAATGCTAGCCAGCTTGTCCGTATTGTGCTTTCGCCAATGCCCATGGTATCTTAAGTTCATAGTGATGTATGCGCTGTACAAATTTTGCGGGTATATGAGGTGGGCGGCGGAAGCTGAACTGCTATTTCCGCTCTGGTGTTGATCGATCCTCAGGGGAAATTGCTTCTGACCCCTGGTATTTGGTTGGTGAACCTCTCCGACGTCGCTATCGCCTGGCGGCCTCCTCCCCTTGTGTTTGGCGTTGAGCTTGCCGGCCTGCTTGAAGACCCAACAGCTCCTGCTGGTATGATTAGCTGGTTTATTGGGGTGGCCGTGAATCTCACAAGGTTGGTCCAATATCCTGTCTAGGTTGGATGGTTCATCTCTGTTCGCCTTGAATGGC
>NW_021256037.1:0-832 GCF_002162155.2 Triticum dicoccoides | reverse complement strand
CTCTCCCTCCTCGTCTCTCGTAGTGCTTGGCGAAGCCCTGCTGGAGTAGCGCGCTCCTCCACCACCACCACGCCGTTGTGCTGCTACTGGATGGAGTCTTCCTCAACCTCTCCCTCTCTCCTTGCTGGATCAAGGCATGGGAGACGT
This sequence comes from Triticum dicoccoides, assembly GCF_002162155.2. NCBI lineage: Eukaryota > Viridiplantae > Streptophyta > Magnoliopsida > Poales > Poaceae > Triticum > Triticum dicoccoides. The sequence goes on along the minus strand of NW_021256037.1, from coordinate 685 downwards.
CATCGGGCTGTACGTGTGTTGAACGCGGAGGTGCCGTCCGTTCGGCACAAGGATCTCCGGTGATTTGGATCACGACGAGTACGACTCCTTCAACCCCGTTCTCTTGAACGCTTCCGCTTAGCGATCTACAAGGGTATGTAGATGCACTCTCCTTCCCCTCGTTGCTGGTCTCTCCATAGATTGATCTTGGTGACACGTAGGAAAATTTTGAATTATTGCTACGTTCCCCAACAAGTACTACTAGCTAGTTAGTTCCGCGCATCTCCCGTTGATTCTAGCTACTTTCATCAATGCCATTTATAATGCTTCATTATTAGTTTGATTGACCTCTATTTCTTGTAAAGTGCTTATGGCAGGAACAACGGAATGATTACTGTGGATACTACGTGTGTGAGTTCATCTACAACGCGACTTGCAAAGATAAGCGGGGCTACTCTAAAAGACAATTTGATGTGCGTAAGCAATAATATTCACGATTTCATTTTATTACACCATCATTTCTGTTGAGTTTCATTCATATATATGTATTAACCCCCTTCTTCAAATTAGACATGAGAGATGCAGAATGAACTCCTAGCAGAAGATCGCATGAAAGCAATTCAAGAGGAATTGGCGGGATTCTTTCTTGACCACGTCATCAATAAAGCCGGAGAATACCATGTGGAACTTGATTTCAGATGCTAGG
>NW_021256036.1:0-949 GCF_002162155.2 Triticum dicoccoides | reverse complement strand
CTTTGCACTGCGGGCCAATTCACTTGGCCATCTGGAGCAGATTGAAAGCTACGCCCCTGGCCATCAGGTCAGATTTGGAAGTTTGAACTATACGGTTGTCGTCTGCGGAGACTTGATCTTCGACGGGTTCGAGCCACAGCCAAGCGCGCCGCACTGTCACGATGGGCATGATCTAGCTCTGCTGCCGGACAGTGCCCTGGGGGCCGCACAAGTGTCCGCTCCAGCGCTTAGCTCGGAGCCAACTGCGCCGATCGAGGACGGGTGGCTGGACACCGCCTCGGGGGCTGCTACCTCTACGGCGATAGAGCCGAATACCAACCCAGTCCTTTGTGAAGCTCGTGACTCCAAGGTGCCGGACTCCTCTCCGGACTCCGAACCTTCCGCGCCCCTGCCAATCGAATCCGATTGGGCACCGATCATGGAGTTCACCGCTGCGGACATCTTTCAGCACTCGCCCTTTGGCGACATCCTGAATTCGCTAAAGTGTCTCTCTTTATCAGGAAAGCCCTGGCCGGATTATGGTCAGGACGGTTGAGATGCAGACGACGAAGAAATTCAAAGACCACCCACCACCCACTTCATAGCGACTGTCGATGACTTAACCGACATGCTAGACTTCGACTCCGAAGACATCGATGGTATGGACGACGATGCAGGATTCGATCAAGAACCAGCGCCTACAGGGCACTGGAAGGCCACCTCGTCATACGACATTTACATGGTGGACATCCCAAAGGATGGGAATGGCGATGGAACAATGGAGGACGACCCCTCCAAGAAACAGCCTAAGCGCCGGCGTCAGCGGCGCCGCTCTAAATCCCGCCACAGCAAAAATGGAGATTCTGGCACCGGAGACAATAACACCCCGGACAGTGCCGAAGACAACCCCTCCAGCAGGATTCAGCGCAGGAGGATGGAGAAGCCAGCCCTCATGAGAGAGCGGCAGCCA
>NW_021256035.1:0-615 GCF_002162155.2 Triticum dicoccoides | reverse complement strand
ACATATAATGACACAATGCGAAGGTTTTCCAATTTTTTGATTTTTTTTGAATTTTTTATGCCCGTTTCAAAATGCGGTCAAAACGGCGGGCTTGACCGTTCCTAGCTAGTGGTTGAATCTTGGAAAAATTTTGATGTTTCTCTTATTAAATAGATACGTATGTACCTAGAAATGATTTTTGGAAAAAATAAAAAGCAAACTATGAGGCAGCTGCAGTTCAAATTTGACCTGCTTCCTACTGAATCGGCGGAAATTTGTCTTTTTCACCAGAGGTGGATCAAAACTTTTGACACCCAACCATTTTGTCAATTATGCATTAAATATGGCCTAGTATTTTATAAAATTGGTCAGGTCCAATTTTGCAACAAATATATGGTAGGTCCTTCACAAAAAAACTCATTTCGGGCACTCGGAAAAAGGAAAATGTATTTTCCGTGCAAAGAAATTGAAAATTCCCTTAGACAACATTGTTTGGAATTCCAAGATGCACCCTTGTGCACAATATGAGATCATTTGAACAAACTATGTCATGAATGTGGCCATAAGATTGATCATTTGGCTTGAAAGCCATGCATCTTCACGCATGATAGCTCGTTTCTGAGAACACTTTTTTAA
>NW_021256034.1:0-1528 GCF_002162155.2 Triticum dicoccoides | reverse complement strand
GTTTTCTTACCTACGAATCACCACAACGTGATTTTGTCAACTTCTATTTACCCTTCATAAGGGCCTTGTTCATCGATTCCGCTCCAACTAAGGTGGGAGAGACAGACACCCGCCGGCCACCTTATGCAACTTGTGCATGTCAGTCGGTGGAACCGGTCTCACGTAAGTGTACGTGTAAGGTTGGTCCGGGCCGCTTCATCCCACAATACCGTTGAGCAAGAAAAGACTAGTAGAGGCAAGTAAGATGACAAAATCCACGCCCGCAACAAAGTTGTGTTCTACTCGTGCAAAGAGTACGCATAGACCTAGCTCATGATGCCACTGTTGGGGAACGTTGCAGAAAATTAAAAATTTTCCTACGGTTTCACCAAGATCCATCTATGAGTTCATCTAAGCAACGAGTCTAGGGAGAGAGTTTGCATCTACATACCACTTGTAGATCGCGTGCGGAAGCTTGCAAGGTGATGATGTAGTCGTACTCGACGTGATCCAAATCACCGATGACCAGCGCCGAACGGACGGCACCTCCGCGTTCAACACACGTACGGGACGGGAGACGTCTCCTCCTTCTTGATCCAGCAAGGGGGAAGGAGAGGTTGATGAAGATCCAGCAGCACGGCGGCGTGGTGGTGGATGCAGGGCGTCACAGCAGCAGGGCTTCGCCGAGACTACGAGGGAGAGACGTAACGGGGGGAGGTGGAGGCGCCAGGGGCTGGTGTGTGAAGTCCCTCCTCCCCTCCACTATATATAGGGGTGCCAAGGGGGGGCGCCGGCCCTAGTAGATGAGATCTACTAGGGGGGCGGCGGCCTAGGGGAGGTTTCCCTCCCCCCCAAGGCACCTAGGGGTGCCTTCCACCACTAGGACTCCTCCTAGGGGGAAACCCTAGGCGCATGGGCCTATAGGGGCTGGTGCCCTTGGCCCATGATGGCCAAGGCGCACCCCCTACAGCCCATGTGGCCCCCCGGGACAGGTGGCCCCACCCGGTGGACCCCCGGGACCCTTCCGGTGGTCCCGGTACAATACCGATAACCCCGAAACTTGTTCCGGTGCCCGAAATAGCACTTCCTATATATAATTCTTTACCTCCGGACCATTCCGGAACTCCTCGTGACGTCCGGGATCTCATCCGGGACTCCGAACAACATTCGGGTTTCTGCATATACATATCTTCATAACCCTAGCGTCACCGAACCTTAAGTGTGTAGACCCTACGGGTTCGGGAGACATGCAGACATGACCGAGACGCTCTCAGTCAATAACCATCAGCGGGATCTGGATACCCATGATGGCTCCCACATGCTCCTCGATGTTGTCATCGGATGAACCACGATGTCGAGGATTCGATCAAACCCTGTATGCAATTCCCTTTGTCAATCGGTACGTTACTTGCCCGAGACTCGATCGTCGGTATCCCAATACCTTGTTCAGTCTCGTTACCGGCAAGTCACTTTACTCGTACCGTAATGCATGATCCCGTGTCCAACACCTTGGTCACATTGAGCTCAATATGATGATGCATTACCGAGT
>NW_021256033.1:0-1760 GCF_002162155.2 Triticum dicoccoides | reverse complement strand
GTATATGTGCGCATGTATGAGTGTCTGAGTTTGTACTATGTAAACAAAAAACTTCCAAACCCTGTGTTTTTATCATTTGCGCCTTGATATGGCAGCATCAGTCTGTTACAACAGTCCTTGGCATCATATGTCAAACGAAAATCAGTTAGCAGATTGGATCAGCAATGATGGCATTGCCTTACAGGGTGTGATGCTCGGTCCAAAGAAACCGACCATGTTTCACTCCTGCATCCGTGACAGAGTAATCGGATACACTTTTCGGTTCGTTTCAAAGGGTAATAATTCGAGGGAGTTGGGTTCTTATATTTTTTAACTTTTAATTAAAGGTGTCGGTGAGATGATTCGTACTTGCACAAGGTATGAAACTATCTATAAATAGTGTACTTGCACAAGGTAGCTTTTACTACATATAAGAGAGTTCCTATTTTCTGCAATCAGGTCTTTCATGAGCTATGCAATGATGTATTGTTGGTGTTAAATGAGCCAATTCATTATCATGGTCATGTTATAATGATTAAGTTGGATCATTTAAGCACTGGTATGCATATCTTCCTGTTGTTATTTCTTTATGAGTTTCCAATGGCTAAATAAAATTGATGGTCATGCATCAATATGTTTTCTTCATTTTAGGGTAAATACTGGTAATAGTCGTTTTTTGACATGAACACCGACTTAGTCGTGCATTATTCATTAGGGGGGAACTCAAATAGCAAAAACAGAAGCACTAGAAGTACTGTAAGTAGCCTTGGGGTTGTTGGCAGAGGCTTCAAATGTGGTATGGCAACAGATTGTTGAAATATGATTCAGCTAGATATAAAGTTCTGAAATTGCCAAGATATGCCTGACACATCGTACAAGATGTTTCTACTCTATTTTCATGTTGCCTCAGTGGTCAATACTCATCTGTTGATCTCTATACAAGTAGCTACATAAAAGTGGTTGCCATCCAACATTTAATCTGTTAAGGGGTGTTTGGTTGCATTCGACTAGACTTTTTTAGTCCCAGGGACTAAAGAAAAAAGACCCTCCAGTAGAGTCTTTTTCTAGTCTCTTAAGGAAAAGTCCCTCCTGTTTGGTTACATAGGGACTAAAAGGGACTTTTTCTAGTCTAGTCCCTGTAACCAAACACCCTCTTAATTTTTTGTCAATGCTATTGCTGTGTTTTATGTTCCATATTCAATTGCCATTGCTCTGAAAAGTCTCCATTGTTTGCTCTTTGCCATGATGACCGTCTTTGCATGTTATAGTTCATGTGTGAAATGTTGCCTTTTATGTAAAGTTCATGTTTCATTGTGCTAGCATCACATGCCTCTTACAGGGGTTGTAGCTTTCTGTTTATATATCAGGTATTCAGCTGTAGTAACATCCAATCTGGTAGTCTAGTTTAGATTCCAGACTAAACTTTTTTCATGATATATTGTAGTTGACGGAACTTTGACAAGGATCAAGGCACCAAAAGTGGATTGACACCTCGAAGAAGTGAATGATGTTCAAGACTTGGTATGAAGATAGTGTAGTAAGTAAGATTCTACGATGCAAGGCTGCCGAGGGTGTGGATTAATCTCCTAGAACTTGAAAAACTATTTGTATCTGGTACACCTGATAGTTCATGTACAATGATGTTTAACATTGGAACGGTCCGGGATCTGTTTGATCTATGCCCCCTTCAACGTCTTTATGAAAATTTAGTTCGATACATAAATCAATGAAAAAAAAACGAGAGGGAAAACAAAGAAAAAACTGATGAAGACAAAAGAGTC
>NW_021256032.1:0-1088 GCF_002162155.2 Triticum dicoccoides | reverse complement strand
TGGACTTTGGTTGACTTGCCCAATGATCGGCAAGCAATTGAGAATAAATGGATCTTCAAGAAGAAGACTGACGCCGACGGTAATATTACTGTCTACAAAGCTCGACTTGTCGCAAAAGGGTTTCGGCAAGTTCAAGGGATTGACTACGATGAGACCTTCTCACCCGTAGCGATGCTTAAGTCTGTCCGAATCATGTTAGCAATTGCCGCATTTTATGATTATGAAATTTGGCAGATGGATGTCAAAACTGCATTCCTGAATGGATTTCTGGAAGAAGAGTTGTATATGATGCAACCAGAAGGTTTTGTCGATCCAAAGGGAGCTAACAAAGTGTGCAAGCTCCAGCGATCCATTTATGGACTGGTGCAAGCCTCTCGGAGTTGGAATAAACGCTTTGATAGTGTGATCAAAGCATTTGGTTTTATACAGACTTTTGAAGAAGCCCGTATTTACAAGAAAGTGAGTGGGAGCTCTGTAGCATTTCTGATATTATATGTGGATGGCATATTACTAATTGGAAATGATATAGAATTTCTGGATAGCATAAAGGGATACTTGAATAAGAGTTTTTCAGTGAAAGACCTCGGTGAAGCTGCTTACATATTAGGCATAAAGATCTATAGAGATAGATCGAGACGCTTAATTGGACTTTCACAAAGCACATACCTTGACAAGATTTTGAAGAAGTTCAAAATGGATCAAGCAAAGAAAGGGTTCTTGCCTGTGTTACAAGGTGTGAAGTTGAGTCGGACTCAATGCCCGACCACTGCAGAAGATAGAGAGAAGATGAAAGATGTTCCCTATACTTCAGCCATAGGCTCTATCATGTATGCAATGCTGTGTACCAGACCTGATGTGTGCCTTGCTATAAGTCTAGCAGGGAGGTACCAAAGTAATCCAGGAGTGGATCACTGGACAACGGTCAAGAACATCCTGAAGTACCTGAAAAGGACTAAGGATATGTTTCTCGTATATGGAGGTGACAAAGAGCTCATCGTAAACGGTTACGTTGATGCAAGCTTTGACACTAATCCGGACGATTCTAAATCGCAAACCGGATACGTGTTTACATTAAACGGTGGAGCTGT
>NW_021256031.1:0-946 GCF_002162155.2 Triticum dicoccoides | reverse complement strand
TGAACACATCGTTGCTAAGGTATCAAACAATGTCTGCGTGTGCAGAAATTTCTGCTTCGTCATTAAACAATGCCTTTATTTTGTACAAGTTTACTTACAACTGAAAGGAACCTCAACTGTAGAGGCACACATTGAAAAGTTTGATAGGGCTAATCAAAGTGCAGAATCAACCATACCAAGACGAGCAGTTCACAAGCCAGGTATATTCAAACCACAGATCAGAAGAAACATAGTGTCCTATTTTGTACAAGTAGGGTATCTTGCCTGTTGCTGTTTTTTTACAAGCAACTTGATATCATGATGGAAATAATTATTTCCAAGATTTTGGTAATACATGTGCTAATACTATTTATTTTCAAAGAACTGTTAATACTAGTTTCACAAAAGAATAAATGGTACTCATGAACTAGTAGCAGCAGCGGTAGCAAGTAACCCTAATGCAACAAAATGGGATAATCATGGAAATTTGTAGTACATGATAAGATGTGTCCGCCTCTTTTTCATGGTAATAATATCACTAATGAGCACTATGTAAAATCCTAGAGCTGACATAGAAAAGAGTTCAGTTTAGAAGTGTATATGGTACAACTAGGAACCAAATAGAATCAATATGTACATAATAAGGTTGATGATTTAGTGCATTTATTATACATGATAAAAACCTGCCAATTATATTCCCTGATTAGTGTGTCCATTCAGGCGTATTCTTATTGAAATATGTGCGATTTTTCTTGAAATAACAGGGAAAAGATTGAAGTAATTGTTTTTGAAGAACTCAGCAAACACAAGTGAAGTCGTGGCCAAAAGAACTTTAGTGAATAAACATATCACATATGTGGTTTGAGGAAGCATGCTTGGAGAGCAATATGTTGGTGTTTCTGTTCATCACAACATTTCAAATCTTGACGATGAGAGACTTATTAGATTGTATGAAAAGAATCCAATC
>NW_021256030.1:0-1214 GCF_002162155.2 Triticum dicoccoides | reverse complement strand
AGGCGGTTGTGCAACCCAGACATTTTGAGTATGTGCTCACTGACAGAACTGTTTTCCTCCATCTTACAACTATAGAACTTGTCGGAGACTTCATATCTCTCGACCCGGGCATGAGCTTGGAAAACCATTTTCAGCTCCTCGAACATCTCATATGCTCCGTGTTTCTCAAAACGCTTTTGGAGCCCCAGTTCTAAGCTGTAAAGCATGCCGCACTGAACGAGGGAGTAATCATCAGCACGTGATTGCCAAGTGTTCATAACGTCTTGGTTCTCTGGGATGGGTGCTTCACCTAGCGGTGCATCTAGGACATAATCTTTCTTGGCTTCTATGAGGATGATCCTCAGGTTCCGGACCCAGTCCGAATAGTTGCTGCCATCATCTTTCAGCTTGGTTTTCTCTAGGAACGCGTTGAAGTTCATGTTGACATGAGCGTTGGCCATTTGATCTACAAGACATATTTTGCAAAAGTTTTAGACTAAGTTCATGATAATTAAGTTCATCTAATCAAATTATTTAATGAACTCCCACTCAGATTAGACATCCCTCTAGTCATCTAAGTGTTACACGATCCGAGTCGACTAGGCTGTGTCCAATCATCACGTGAGACAGACTAGTCATCATCAGTGAACATCTCCATGTTGATCGTATCTTCCATACGACTCATGTTCGACCTTTCGGTCTCTGTGTTCCGAGGCCATGTCTGTACATGCTAGGCTCGTCAAGTTAACCCTAAGTGTTCTGCATGTGTAAATTTGTCTTACACCCGGTTGTATGTGAACGTAAGGATCTATCACACCCGATCATCACGTGGTGCTTCGAAACGACGAACTTTAGCAACGGTGCACAGTTAGGGGGAACACTTTCTTGAAATTATTATAAGGGATCATCTTATTTACTACCGCCGTTCTAAGTAAACAAGATGCATAAAACATAATAAACATCACATGCAATTATATAGTAGTGACATGATATTGCCAATATCATATAGCTTCTTCGATCTCCATCTTCGGGGCTCCATGATCATCTTCGTCACCGGCATGACACCATGATCTCCATCATCATGATCTCCATCATTGTGTCTTCATGAAGTTGTCACGCCAACGACTACTTCTACTTCTATGGCTAACGCGTTTAGCAATAAAGTAAAGTAATTTACATGGCGTTCTTCAATGACACGCAGGTCATACAAAAATAAAGACAACTCCTATGGCTCC
>NW_021256029.1:12280-68061 GCF_002162155.2 Triticum dicoccoides | reverse complement strand
AAACATAAACCCCAGCCACTGAAATGCTGACGCGTGGATGCCTTTTAGTTCCGGTTGGTGCCACCAACCGGGACCAAAGGCCCTCCTGCCTGGGCTCGGCGCACCGGCCACGTGGAGGCCCAATCTGTCCTGGTTCGTGTTAGAACCGGGACTAAAGGGGGGAGGCATTAGTAACGACCCTTTAGTCCCGGTTCAAGAACCGGGACAAAAGGCCCTCACCAACCAGGACTAATAGGGTTTTTTCTACTAGTGATTGAAACTGAATTTAAAGCAAGAGAAGTATGAATAAGAAAAAGGAGAAACTGGAAAAATGATAGATTTATTCCCAACGTCCGTGGTTCATCTTAGAAAATAGGGGGTACATGCTGGTATCTTTTTGATAATATAAAATAAATACGGTATGTGCACTGTAGTTTAGATCATTCTGGTGGAATCTCCTGCAAGATTGGTACCTCTGATGAAGTGATAGAGAACCTTTACCAATTGTTGTACGCGACCCACTGGTGGTTTCGTGCCGGTGTACTTAATGATTGGATCATCAGTTTATGTGCATTGGGGGTACATTCACAGTGGTATCACAACAAAGAAATTGTCTCATATGTTTGCAAGGATTTTAGTTTGTCTTCTCATTTGAATTTGCGGTAACCTGCTGGTGGGCCATATTGAACTGTTGTTGATTGATTCGTTCTCATGCCTTCGGTTGTGTTTGAAAGCAGGCTTCTTTTTTCTACTTCAAGTGCATGATAGTTGTGATCACTGATAGTGATCTTGTAGTGGGTGCATATGTGTTTTAAAGCTGCTTGACCAGCGTTTTCCTTAGCTATACCTTGTATTTCAGCGAGCTCACCTGAGAATCAACATAGACATGCAGCCAGAGAAAAAAGACGACTACATTTTTTTTGGGAAAAATGACTATATTAAATAGCTCATAAAAAATCTATTCATTATACATATGCAACATTAGTTGTGGCGCGTACATAGAAAGAGAGAAAAAAACATGCACCTTTGGCTCTCTTGCCGCATCTCCTTTAATATATAGCTTATGCGTATTAAAAAAAATGCACCTAGCCAACTTCCCCTTGAAATTTCATGCAGTCTGGCTACTGCATGCATCCAACAGCCAACGGTTTGATTAAAAGAGGACAAATGACTATACAAATCATTATGTCCACATAGGATGTTTACTATCCCAACACGTGGCTATTTTGCAAGCCAGATCCATGCATGTATGATAGGTGTAGTGGTTCAAGATCTATGCCCAATGGTTATCTGGGCTAGAGTTCAACTGTGAATCACCCACAAAAAAGAAGAAGAGTTCTACTGTGAAGAAAACGCAATCTATTTGAAAAGTCGTTTTTAATCCCTATTAGGCCCTGATATATTTAGGCAGGTATGTTTACATTTTTTGGAAAGATAAGAACCGGAGATTATGAACGGTAACAGAAGCACGTAAACGTGCTCGTTGCTTGTGCCATTGAAGGGAGAAAGATTGACTGAGACCAAATTTGAGATGTAGTATTACCGAAATACTAAAAGCTCCCTTCTAATGCGTTATTGCTTGGAGCCTTCTCGCTTAGTAAGCCGCCTTCGGCCCTTCCTCCTCCTTACTCTGTTTGGTATTTGCTCGCAGGTTTGTTTCCAGGTTCTTTCGTTCTTGGTTGGCTCTCTCCATTGTTATTTGTAGATCGTGCGTCCTGCACATAAGCCCTGCAGCGAGACCCGCCTGACATAGTCCCCCTTACCTACTCCCGAGAGTAGAAAAACAACAGTTGTGTCGTTCTTAACAAGAAAGAGATGCTCGGGTAGCAAAGTTGTCTACCATTAGGTATTGTTTGAGCCTGTAACTTCCATTAGGAGAGGCATTCTCGCTCAGTTTCAACTGTTGGTTACTTAAGCCTTGGTTCCATAGGAGCAAGTCAGAAAGGTTGAGAAATAGAACCGCTCTGCTCCAGTTCCCTCTGCTTAAACTTGGTCAATTCGCCAAACAAATTATGCCCCTCTTACAACAGCCAGCAAAACCAGCGTAATAAAGAGGGAAGAAGTAAAATCTCACCAGTTTCCACACTGGCGAGCGGAACAACAGACGCGAGACCACCATGTAGGGAAGAACAACCAACAGTAGAAGTAGAACCTACACAGATAAGATAAAAAACAGGCACAGTAGTCAAAACAGAAGAGAGAAACGTACGCGCGCAGAAAGAAACACTTGCACATACAGCACAACCCAACGCACTTACCAAAAGTAATGTCAATAGGCCGCTTCCCTAATGAAATCTCTCGACGACGACGGCGATCAAGACCTCCACTTGAAAACCAAGTTGCAGTTGTCAACATCATTTGCTACCTGCACACAATGGTGTAACACCGCAGGCCATTTACGTTAACAAAATTTCGATCGATAGTTTACAGCCACATGCGATTTCTACCCCGTAGCCTACCAAACTAATGCACATGTCTGCACTTGATACGCAGCCCAGTCCCCATCGGCCAAGTGGCGAGACGTGGGGGTGAAAACCTCCCCAGATATAGGGGTTTGGGTATGTGGATGGCACGCTCGGAAACGAGCTTAACTGTAGTTTGTAATGTTACAACATAACACATCTAATAAATGAGTAATAATAGATCAAACTTTGTGTCCTGTCTCCAACCCCTTACCATTTTCTGACAGTAAGTTTGTAATGTTACAACAGCGATTTTATACAAGTTGATGGCAACAAACATTTGGCTTAGACTGTGCTGCTCATTTCTTGGCTGCAAAGGGTGACTTGTTGTGTTTATATCATGCTATTGCTTGCTCATAACCAGATTTTGCCAGATCATCGCTTCATCTTTTCCCAGTTTTACTAATCTGAATATGTATCTGGTTGAGGCGAGAACTTTCGTGGTAGTACTGTAGCTTAGCTAGGGAGTGATTCATTCTGGAACTCATCCGGCAACTTGCAAAAATTGTACTCCCTGGGTAAATCTTTTTCCGAGCTAAAAATATTTGCTTGTGGACTGAAAAATTGTATTCCCTGAGTAAATCCAAGGGAGTGATACATTTCCCTACGTGTATCATGTGAGACTGATCCAGATTGAATGTTATGCATATAGCAGGGGCGCGAAGGAGGAGTGCGCTGTACGGCTGTAGTATTTGAACTAGCGGCACAAAGGCAGGCTAGACCAAGCCGTCATCGACGTTCTCTACTTGTAGGTCGTGTACAATACTATGAAAGGTTAATCCCTCTGTAATTTCAGAACTATAATGCATTCGTTTTAGATATACATATGTGTATTATGCATCGTTGTAATTTTACCATTTACTTTCTTTTTTTTCACATATGTAGTTCAGTCTACAAGTTCTAAAGCTTCACTCATTGTATCATTGATGTGTAGCTATGAGGATCGTTTCTTGTTTAAAATTAATAATTGTATGGGTGTACGACGACCATAATTTAGTTTGCATCATGAGTGTGATTTAACAATGAATTGTTTAAACTAATAGGTAAAATATACTATTGGCATGAACACAATAACCTCAGACCTAAACGACCATTTCTCTGTCACATTATTCTGACTCTATTACAAACAAATTTCGGTTTTATGTTCTTGATTTTTGCCATTACTAGCACACAGATGTACAACCCATTTTTTGATCTTACATGTGCTTCCTTTGTCAGATCCATGCATTACCCTGCCTTTTAGCCCGTTAGAATGATACTTCCATGGCAAAGGATCCACACTGTCATATGGTATGAGAGTAGTACATGATTATATGTTGATGTGCTGTTTGGTTTAATTTTTCCCTGTCCAATTATGTTGGTGAGGGAAGCACAACATGTATGGTACCCTAATCGTAATGGCACTGAGCAATAAGGAAGATATTTGTTTTTGCCTTACACATTGCATAGTTTATTAATTTTTCAGAAATGCCAGAAATAGAATAAGAACTCAATTCCTGGAGGTGCTGCAGGTAAAATACATATGAATGAGGTGCCCCATGTTTCATTGGAGCAAGGATCACATAGTTTTACTTTTACATAAATGGGTGCATTTGATTATCACTTTATGGGTTCTATCAGGTGACCTATTTTTTTCCTTCCGTTTTTGAGGAAAATTGATTGTCATGGCCAACTCTATACTGAAGTTCTTGCATTGCCTGATATTGTCCATGTCAGATATAAGGTAAGTGTTATATTGTGTACAGTGCCGGAGCCGGCTCAATCAAATTGCCCGGGCAACATATAAAGGCTCCTGGCCGACAGCCATTTGCCCATGGAAAAGCTTGATTGGTTCTTCATGCCTGCTATTATTTCAATGAAATGATCACATGCAGAGCACAGGCAGCTGCCCCACTGATTGTGTAAATAGCTCGGAGCTGTCATGAATGTTCATAACAATGGATGTAAGCTCTTTGTGAAGGCTCGATAATATATGGAAACCATGCTAATTTTGTATCTACTGTACGATGTGAGCATACAATTGTTATTGACTGCCCTCGGAAGTTTTTTAGGCCCTATGTCTGTTTTAATAAGCGTATTTTATTTGTTTTTTGTTTCTGTCTACTTTTGACATTAAAAGGGGTTATTACTCATACATCCAACAAAGCTGAAATGGTTGCATCTGCTAATCATGATTAGTATATCAGGGACATAAGACTCGAGTGGTGTTTTTTGTTGGAATGCCATGAGTATATAGTTACACTGGACATTTGTTTCTGAAGATGGATGGTTCTTTTTTCTTCTGAAAACACTTGTCATCGGCATGTTGCATTGACAATATTGCAGCATGTATGTCATGGTTATTAGTCAATGTGATTGGCTTTGAATGAAGTTATTGCACCAGTATTTCTTCCATGGTGAAGCCTTAAGGATGGAATTTTTATTGCACCCGAAATGTTACAGCTTGCAGCTACATGAGAGTTTGAGAATTCTTATTAGAACAAGGTGTTGGAGCTAATCTGGACATTTTAGTGGCATATGATCAGTAGAAGTTACTTTAGGTATTGAATCTTATATATGGGAAGGTTATGTTATTGACAATAGTTTCCATGTCACCGTTACATACTTAAAATAAGAATATACAATAGAAACATTGTAGCTTAGATAGTGAAACATGCCATTGATGAATTATGGTGATGATTCTCAGCGCAGCAAAGCGCGCGAATGATTCTAGTCCTTGTGCGTGCATGCATGCATGCATGCATCAACGAACGAACGCCCGCGTGCACTTGGTCTCCGTATGCTGCCGCTGGTCGATGCGATCTAGCTACGTACCCAAGGAAATCCTTTTTTTTTCTTGGATTAATTGATAATTTAATTAACGACAACAAACACACCAATTAATTAATTAATTAATTAATTAATGTGACCCCTTTGCTTCCCAAATATATATTAGACCTTCCAACATGGACTACATATGAAGCAAAATAAGTGATTCTATATTTTAAATATACGTACATCCATACGTACTAGTCCGTATTGATTGAAATCTCCAAAAGATCTTATGTTTAGAAAGGAAGGGAGTACCCAACCAACGTAGCCCGATCTCGCGCGCCGGCACACTCCCTCGCAGCCATCGGCACCGATCCGGCCAGCGGACCGTCAACACAGCCGCGCCACGCGCTCGGACGGACTGGTCGACGACAGAACCGAGCAGAAGAGAGGAGAGCACTAACACAAAGGGCTTCACCCGCGTAGACGCCATCCACCACCATTTACACGCGCATAACCACGCCGCGAGAATGGCCAGCCCCATCGCCCGACCACTTTCGCGGCGAGAGGACATCTTAGCCTCACACCAAGGTCAGTCGTACATGGCCAGCAAGGATACGACAGGCGGCTTTCACACGTAATCAAGGAGATCATCTCCAACCACAAATTCTTTATAAAACAAACGTAGGTGAGATAAAATGTAGAAAATAGTTTGGTCGGGAAACGCTAGTGAGTTGAAACAACAAAAGTGAAATGAGAGTACAGTAGTATTTTGTTGTTGTCATTATACTTGGATTAGCTAGATGTGGGCGGACGGTTGAGATCGGTTGAAAATAGATATCGGTCTGTGGCAGCACTCAGCGAAAAATGCCACGTACTCTAAGTAGTAGCTCTACTGCTTCCTGTGATAGGTCCAGAGTGACCATTGATGTTTTTCATGAGAAATTCTTCCCACCAATTAATGTAGGTGACCCGTTCTGCTTGTGCTCCGGATAAACATGTTGTGTGTAAACATGGATTGGATCCGGATAAACATGTTGTGTGTAAGACAGCCGCAACAAAGCTGCTCATGTTCACTTGCATTTCTGCAACAAATTGAATTTCATCTCCCTCATCGATCCTTGACACTGCAGAGGCTGGTGCTTGAGGCTGGTGCTTCTGCGTAGTACGAGTCTCATCGAGTTCATCTGTCAAGAAACAAGCGTGGCGTGGCGCTCTCGGGAAAGCACTCGATGTCTCGCTTCCTAACTGATCGGCTGTGTATATCTGACACAGCGTCACATAATTGACATGAAATCAGAGTGGCGCAGCGGAAGCGTGGTGGGCCCAGAACCCACAGTCCCAGGATCGAAACCTGGCTCTGATAAATTGACTTTGATTTTTTCTATTGGGCCTGCTTTTCTCTGGCTGGGCTTTGTCATTCTGTTGGGCCCTTTTTTTCTGTTGGACCCCCGGTTCCTCTAGTTGGGCTTTATCATTTTGTCGGGCTCGTTTTCTTATTAAATTCTGATTGTGCTTCTTGCCTTCTTCATTATTTCCCGAGGCCCATATTTTGCTCGGTCACTCATTTCCCCTGCTTACTTTGTCTTATATATCATCTTCTTCTCACCCAAAATAATAATAAAAAGTTTGCCTTAGATCATCCAGTTTATTCCCCTCCAAAACAAAATCAAAAGAGGCTTACTTTATATAGGAGTAGTATTTATGTCGTGCATTTATCCCACTGGCATTACCAGTCTCTGGTTTAGTTTTAAGAAGGTCAGGCATCCATAAGACACAAAATAGTTAGGAATATTTTGACAGTAAACAGTTTGATTAACCCCCTAACAATAATTTATGGTGTACTTGTGGATGTTTTACCTACATTTGATGATTAATAACATGCGCCATGGTAGCTTTGAAAAAATAAGAACGGAAAGGTCATTTCCCAGTTTACTCTTTGAGGACGTCCATTCTAATCATGAGAATAGGAAGACCAATGTAGCTCATAGTTCCGGTTTTCCTCCTATCATGTGGTTTCTTTATACCATTTTTTTTTCTGAGAAGCCCAGTGGCATATTTAAAATTGTCAAACATTTACAAGAACATCCTTACATAAATGAAAAATATATCACACAAGTCCTTTTGCATATCGATGTCGTCATACTCCCACACTCGTCAGGGGTGCGTCATGAGGAAATCTCGATGCCACCTCTATAGTGTAGGAACGCCCTTGGAGTCGGACTAACATTGTTGACGCACTGTCTGGGAAGTCGTCGATCGTACCCAGAAGAAGCAGGCAGAGGCAATGAAAGGGGCTAGACAACCATCCCAGATCCGACCTGAGAGGCCTTACCTCACTAGCTTTCTGAAGAGAAGCAAGCTGCTCGTGCATGGCTGAACAGAGAAGAAGCCAGAAGACCAAAAATGAAGTTTCAACAGGGTCATGCTAAAAACGATAAGAGCCCTTGCTATTGAACGTATCTCATAAACAACTGAGGGATTAGTGCTTCCATTTCCAGCTTGTATCTAAAACGAAAGGTTGAACACAAAGAAACTTAGTGAATAACACTTACGAAACTAAAGCATTCAGACACATAAAATATAATTTATTAATTGGAATCGTACCAAAATGCTTAGTGAAATCAGCAGGAAGTAGAACCTGGAATGGTCTGTCAAACGACCACGGGTGATTAGTGGCAGAGGACGGATTAGAAGTTTGCTATCACAAAATCAATGGCATAGACAGAGCATTATTATGCAAAAACTTGAATTGCATGTACTGCATTCAGTTGTTCAGTAAAAATATTAGCCAGGTGATTAATTTGTATTTGGATGGTTATTAGTCCAACATCATGCATAGAAGAATGGTTGTTCAAATTATAACTACCAAACTATTGTTCAACTGAAAGAACAAATAAAAACAAAGGAGGCATGGAAGAATTGCCAGTGGTCCACTCAAATGGGAATTGTTAAAATCATACGGCTAGTTTTTGTTAATAAGAAAATGTGCAATCAGTTATTGTAGTAGTTAAAATGGAACCACACTACGGTTGTAACAAGATGCCATGGTAGGACATATTGAAGTACTTGTGGTTGTGGAAGGATGCCTATAGAGAATGCCATACTACCTTCGATTATGCTAATTTGTTTATATGGTTGGTTTGGTTCACCATTGTAGTTGCACTATTGAGATAGTAAATGTTTTCCCAGTAAAGGAAACAAACATATGTCCCCTAAACATGTACTTATCAAATATGCAGGAAGAAAAAGAAAGTGAACAAACTAATGGAATTCTCAGTAAGGATGCGAGTAAAATGCAGTATGAACATTTATTAAAACAGTTACTTTTAGTCAAATGGATAAATTTCAGGTTAAAATAGCATATTTTGAGATAATCCAGAATCACAAAGGAAACAAACAAGAATCACGAAACCATCAATGTAACGTTAAAAAAATGAATCAAGGAAAATGCAAACCATGCCATTATGAAGTCAATCGCACCATGTGTGTTTGACTAACATTTTGCTGGAATCTACACATGAGGTAGCTTGTTTACCGTTTCTGCATGAAATGAGTGTTTCCAGAAACATGCTGAGGAACCGCCTTTAGACTCATTTGTAAAGCTGTGTAAGGAAGTTGCCATATATTCAGGAGTTACAAATTCCGACATACTTTCATTTGTAAAAGCTGTGATTACAGAGCTTTATATCACAGCTCATACACACGCATGCCCAAGCCTAACAGCCTGATCCACTAATACTGCTCCACTAACCGCACTAGCATGCACATCTTGAGTCACTTCCAAGTTGCTGGAGATGAGGTCACTTGGCGCATGCCACAACTAACTGTGCCCGCTTATATCTCCACGTCAATATGCTCTCTGACTTGGCTGCTTGGACTCCACGCGTCACTGGTTCATGCCGTTACCACATCCATGCAGATTAGATCAACCCAACGGTACACACACACACACGCACACAAATGAGTGCCATTGCTACAACTGCATGGTGTCATGCGACACTCACTACTCTCTAATCTGCATGACTTATTTTGAATCAGCTAACACCCTACTAGCTTGGACGACCCAAATAAATGCATATAGGAAAAACTTAAACATGATGAATAGCTAATCAACAAGGTTAACTCCAACATAGTATCATTCTGATATTAATATATTACCCTCCGTAAATAAACATCTAAGTAGGGAAGGCGCTAAGCAACCGTCTAGCACCCACCTAGCACATAGCTCTTTCTGAAACCTTGCAGCTGGTCACCACGCCACTCTAGGGTGCAGAAAACTAGTAGGTGTCATCGTACATGTACAATGCATTCATGCATAGACTATTCTATATGGATGTTTGTAAATAGGTGAGATGAAAACTTCTAAAAAAATGCCAATGCAAGTACACTTCTCGTCAACAACTTTGACAACCCGGGTAGCATCTGTGGCAGAAGGCGGTGGCGGTGCCATAGGCTCCACAAGGAAAACTGGAAGGGTCAAGATAATACCATCGAAAATCAAGGAATGGAAACATAGCCCGAAGAAGAAGACAATATACCTAATTTTTACATTTTGTTGCCAAAGGCATGAATGCATGTTCGTCTACTCACCTTTTTGTTCCAGGGAGCATAACGCTTGACGATGGGAGAAGTTGTATCGACAACAGATGGCGAAGGGACGCGGCTGGGAGGAGGTGGAGGGCAGCCTGGAGGAGCCGGCGGTGGGCGGTGACAAGGATGACGGACGAGCGGAGGTGGGCGGTGGCCTAGAGAAGCAGAGGGCGACGGTTTGGAGGAGCCGGTGGAACAACATCTAGAAGAGAGCTACGCCGCCGCCTGTCACATGGGAAGCCCGATCCTGATCCAATCGTACAGGTACTGAGATGGGTGTGCCTTCCAGCAAAGGTTGGCTTCGAGAGGAATCAACTTCAAGCAATGGCGACCCGGATGGACCGATAAAATCCGGGCTGCAAAGCGGCCCTTGTCAATCGGAGATGGAAGCCAATCGATCAAGAGAGATGCATAAGAAACGGGGAAAAGTCGAGCACGAGTGTTGCGCTTGTTGCAGGGGATAAAAAAAATGCTGAAGTAACAATCATGTGGCTGGTTTTTTTTCTCTCTCGAGTCAATTGGTCTTATTGATCAAATTAATGAGTTGATGGCCTAAATTCATCACTCCTCGAGTTGTCGGTCTAAAGCATGCAATTACTTTGAGCCAATGGATTAGTAGCACATTTCATTCGTATTTCAAGTTTAATACTCTGCAACTACTCCCTCCGTCTCAAAATAAGTATCTTGAGCTTAGTACAAATTTGTACTAGAGCTAGTACAAAGTTGAGACACTTATTTTGAGACGGAGGGAGTATGTTTTTTGGGTGGGGGGCATAGAAACCAACCGGTATATCCATGAGCGTATAACATGATATATGTATTCACATTTTCTCATTTTTATGAGGAAGGCGTGTAAATGGTTTAGTAGGACATGGCTATTTCAAAATGGATACTATGTGGCCCACTGCTCAGCCTACATCTCCATCCCTTTGCCTATGACCGCATGCAAGCGCACACCTCGTGATTAGGTTTTCCCCTGCTTCCGTCGGCGGCGCCGTTGGTCTACCTTGTCTCATGTTGCCTTAGGGTCATGGAGGCACGGTGGACCCCGCAAAAAAAAAAATAGAGGCACGGTGGATCTCGGCCCTTGCCGGCGGGAGGGTTCAGTTTTTAGATATTTTTAAAAGTTTGTTAGGATTTGTCCCCTTCTCAGAGGGATGAGGAGGTGACGGCTCCATGAAGATTGACTAAAGTCCTCGCAGACTAACCCCCTCAGTTTTTAGATACTTGTAGCGTCTTCGGAGGGCATGTGAGGTTTGGCGGATCTTGTGGGTTTCAATCGACGTTTGTCTTTGATGGATCCTCATGGATTTGGTCTTCGTTGGTCTGTGTTCGTGTGTCTACATGAATATGGACGAAAGTCCTCCCCGACTACCTCCTCCCACAGTTTTGATGATACTTCTACCGTCGGAGGATGGTGTGTGAGCTTTTTCTTTGGCGGATCTCGCGGGATTAAGTCGGCGTTTGTCTTCGGTGGATCCACATGAATCCGGTTTTCGTTGGTCTGTGTCCGTGTGTCTACATGTTGGATCCTTTCGATCTACGTTTCTCTTCGTCGTCAGCGGTTGTTGTTCTGGTGTGGTGTGCTCATCCGATGGGACCGTAGCACAACGACATCCTCACGGTGTACTAAAACGGTGTTTGCTTAACACCGTTGAGGGAGAGGCGATAATGGCGGTACGGCTCGCTCCGCTCCGGTGCTTATAATTGTCACTGCGTAGTCTATGAACCTGAATGCAAATCTGTAAGAAAAACGGACAGTACGTTTCTAGTACTTTTGGAAAAATAAAAGGAGTTGGTCTGTTGGTTAGCTAAGCGGACACCCATGCTACACGGAGAGACCTGGAACCCAGGTTCCTCCATATCTTGGTGTAAACGCGAGGCATATTTTTACTCAGGCTCTGCCCGAGGAGGATCCCCAAGGGCCAGGACCCAGCGGGTTGCAAATGGCCGTGTCCTCCCCGACGGAAAGAAGGCCAGAGGCAAGCGGGAGGGAACTTTTGGTCTATGGGTGTATATACACCCTATATTCAAAAAAAAATTAGTAATTCAACCAAAAGTCGAAAATTCCTGAAAATATTTTTGAAATAAACTTGACCTTCTATTGTACTCATGAGAAAATAAATCCACAAAAAAAAAATATCCCTTTGACTTCTTTTCAAAAAAGACAAATTTTTGGCTAAAATAGTGTGAATAGTGACCTATAATAGCAAATAAATTTTGTCTTTTTTGCTGTGAAGTCAACTTTTGTTTTTTTTCATCCAGATTTTTTTACTAGTGCAAAAGTAAGTCAAGTGTTTTGTCAAAATAGTTCTTACCTATTTTGACTTTTTATTAAAATAATAATAAAAAAATCCTATATAGGGTGTATATACATGCAGGTTCCAAAGTGTATTTCCCAGAGGCAAGCCTATTAAACTGGGTCTGAACATGAGAGCAGCGAAGTAGCGGACGAGCTCGCCTGCTCCCGCTACACCTACCAATAGAACTAGGACGCGTCGGGACCTTATTCAATGCGATCGAAGAGGGCAGGGAGGTACGTAGCACGGAACAGTCGTATCCGGTGACTCCGCCGTTTGACAGGATGGTGATGCCGTGACGGAAAACCGTATACTGTTCCAATGGTACAGGACCGCGCGCCTGCCAGCAAGACTGGCCGCGTCACCCGCGCAGAGCGAAAGCGGGCGAAGCAGAAGATGGAGTAGGCCGTAGGCGGCAACCGATGACCTCGACGTGCTGGATCCCAGACCTGCGAAGGGCTGGGCCACTGAGGTTTGAGCGCCGCCTCCGGAACAACCTCGACGCGTGGATGAAGCACCCGGATGATCCGCCCGGTTTGTCGACTCATAGCTCGCCCTCCACACCGAGATGGACCGGCTCCGCCTCCTCACCGACGCACCCGAGGTCTTCCCCGACCTCATCTGGCTCGGCACTGCCTTCTTGTCCCTCTCCAGCAGACCAGAACCGTCGTCCCGTTATCTCTCAGCAGCCCGTCCGAGCGGCAACGGATACGGACCTCCATGGAATGACCTTAGCCGACAGACAAGGTACTTTCTCTTCTACTCTCCTCATCGCTCTCACATCATTTTCGAGTTAGTGTCGATTGCAATCTGAAGCGTGGTATGTTGTTGCCGTGGCCTTGCCAAACCCTAGCTAGTCCTCTCTCTCTCTGCACCACTCTCTCTCTCTCTCTGAACTAGATCACCAGAGGAAGAAGAAGGGATGGAAGGAGTGGACACAGGAGTTTTTTCGGGCGCTCGAACGCCCGCCGCCGCACGTAAGGCATATATTTCCTCGAGCTCGTACTCGATACCCTAGACCACACCGTTACAATGATCGACCAGGGGCTTATATTGACGGCCTGCGTTGGGCACGACCCACACACACCCACCCCTCCTGGCGCCCCAATCGGCCCGCTCAGCTTGCGGCCACCTCGCGCACGTACGCATGCAGCTCGCGGCCAGCCCGCAGCGATCACGCCTAAATAGCGATCAAGTAACCTCCTAGTCTACGCACGCTAGCTGGGTCCATGCACACATGCACGCACCAGCCTGACTCACGCACGCACACACGGGCTCGACGCGTCCCCCGCCCACACACACGCGCTCCTGACGCGGTCGCCGTGGCTTATTGCCAACATGGTAGCATTGTCAACATGGGAGCATATTCTTGTTTCTCTCGATTTAGGTTCAGACCCGTTCAATTAGGTTCAACCAGTGCTACTCAGCAGCCTCTGCTTATGACATACAATTTGTGGCAAGAGTGGTCAAACCAGATCTGGCCAAAAAATGAAAGAGTAAGATGGAGGGGAAGGTCAAGTTTTACCTATGGCTGTTGCTCCAAAACAGGAACTGGACCGCCGATCGCCTGCAAGCAAGGGGATAGCCGCATAATGCAATGTGTGCTCTATGTGTCCAAGAAAATGAGACAGCGGATCACATCACCCTAGGCTGCTGTTTTGCCAAAGAGGTCTAGATGCAGTTCCAAAGAGGTACTGGGAGAATGGCAATAAGGGCTCCGTCGGCTGCAACCATTAGGGAATGGTGGACCGGCCTTTGTGAAGGCAGGGGGACAAAGGAGAGGAATAGGGAGCAAACCATGTTAGCGGCTTACACTGCATGGAAAATCTGGAAGGAAAGAAATAGAAGGATTATCAAGCAGAAGGAGTTGACACCGGTTGCCCTTGTTGGGATGATAAGAGATGAGGTTCGAGTATTCTACGAGGCCACCAGCCCTGTGACCATCGAGGGCTGATCGCTGGAGGAGGAAATTGTCTTCTTTCCTGCTTATTCGTTGCTTTCTTTTTTCTTCTCTTGCCCTTGACTTATGAGGGCCGCCAAGGTTTCCTGCCTTGGCCGACTAGATGTTGTAATGACTTTTTCTATCCTTCTTAAATGCAAAAGCAGAGCTCCTGTTGTTCACGTCAAAAAGGTTCAGGTTCACCTTACCGGCATGCCAACATGGAGGTATGAAGGGAGATGGCATCTGAAGCATAGTAGTACTATATGCTACCGTACCGTTCTGTACCTACCTTGGCCATTTTCCAAAAATGATTTGTGGTGGACTGGTGGTCAATGTCATTGACGAGCATTTTTTCTCTATATAACATGGCAAATTTGAAAGAACTTTCTACTGGTCACACAGAAAATTCAGAACATTATGTTTCACAGCACATGGCAATTATGAAACGCTGTAATCGTCACGCGACAATTTTATAAATCTGTTTCCTAAATCATGGCAACTCTTAAAAAAATTTGTCCCATGGCAATTCTCGAAACAAAATGTGTTTTCTAGATTGTGGCAATTTTTGAAACAACTAGTGTACATGCATGCACATATACCGTCATGTTCTCACATGGCAAATGCAGGTATTCGTTTTTTAATTGGACCATGGCAAATGCAATAAATAAATAAATGTATTTATCATGGCATTTTTATTGTAGGTACCATGGCAAATCTTCTATTTATAGTTTTTACCATGGAATTTTTTTATAGATATGTTTGCAATTATTGAAAATGTTGCAAACTTCTCTTCTGTAGCATGGCAAATTCCTAAATTCATAGTTCCTAGTTTCTAGAGAAAAAAATTTGCCATGTTTCTAGAGAACAAAATTCCTAAAAAATGTGCGCCCATGGAAAAATCCTAAATTTCTCATCTTTTTAATAGAACAAAATCTTTTAAATTTTCCATTATGTGCACTATTCTTAAGAGCATATTGACACGTATTTGTGTACGCATTGTAGCAAATTTTATGCACAATTGTCATGCCTTGTTTTTTCCCAACATCATGGCAAGTAGTGTCATGGTATTTTTTACATAAATTTGCCATTTACCATGTTGTGATTTTTTTTTGGCTTTGGCTAGTTATGACGTTTTATTCGTCTCCAACTATGTACATGCCATGTCATTTTACTTGTTTTTTAGATACAATCTTGACATGGGATTTTTTTTTCTGGTTTTTGTTTTTGCCAAGGGCAGTTTATGTTTTGTACTACATCCATATATAATAGCCATGACAAACTTTAATATGTTTTTTCCATGGCACCTTAAGTAGCTAGTGTTCTACATCTAAATAGCCATGGCAAAATTTGAGATCATATTTGCCATGCCACCTTAAGTTTTGTAATACATATATAGACATGTCGTGGCAAAGTTGAAGATCATATTTGCCATGCCACCTTAAGTTTTGTAATACATATATAAACATGTCGTGGCAAAGTTGAAGATCATATTTGTCATGCCACCTTAAGTTTTGTAATACATATATAAACATGTTGTGGCAAATTTCTTAAAGATGTGACTGCCATGGAATCTTAATTTGTATTCAATCTATGTTCATTACATGCAAATTTTTACTTGCCTTTTAGCTATAAACTAGCCATCGCAAACTTTCTGATGTTTTTGCCATGAGCAGTTTAAATTTAATACTACATTTCACTAACTATACTTATGGCAAATTTATTGTATTTGACCATGGAAAATTTATTGTATTCACTATGGCATTTTTACTTGTGGCTACCATCAGAAATTCTTTTTTTTTTGGAACTAAGCACGTCAAATTTATTGTACAAAATCTACGAATTTTTCCATGTCATTAATCTACATCATTTTAGAATACATAGGGAAATGAAATATGTCATGACATGAAAAACGCATAACATAAATAGGAATTTCCTTGGTCCACTATCTAGTTTTGCCAGCAAAGTCATACAAAAGAATTTTTTGCTATGGCGTAAAAATAGGAGGGGTGTTTTAAGAATTGGCATGCATTATAGAGAAACAAAATCCATGAATTTCCTTGTGAGTATTGCAAAAATTGCCATGTGAACTTTACAAAAAATTATGAATGTGTGCTCTTGTAGGCAAATAGCGAAACATAATCCTGAAATTTTCCATGTGAATATTAGAGAAGTCGTTGCTTTTTTAGAAACCAAAATGTTATGAACTTGCCGTTATAAGTACAATGGGCTCGTCGGTCATTTCGGTCGTGCTAGAGGGTCCCGTCACACATTACAATTTTTGTATAATGTCTATGGCATGGCAGTTTAGTTTTAAGAGCATGGTAATTTTTATTATCTAGATCATCTGTAGTAGATAGGTGCGTCAGGGTAGAAGATCCCTGGTGTTTGCAGTCCCAACGTTAATCATCTCTGCCTAAACGCCTAAGGTGTTTTTCACATCATTTTTTGCAGCGTACTCTTCGTGCTTTGTATAATGCGTTAGCTTTTTTTTTTGAGGCAATCTCGCGAAGCTTTATTAATCAAACCGTCACAATGTTTACAGGGACGAAACAAATACCCTCGGCCTGGCCTAACCAAACATGGCGGCCAGGCCCTAACTTTAATGCATGCTTCGCTAGATTGTGAGCGTCCACATTGGAGCTCCTATACTCATGAACTATATTACAGGAAGAAAAAGAAGTAGCTGTCATCTTGATCTCTTGAACAATAGCTCCATAGCTTGATCCGCTTCCCATCTGGACTTCTGTAACTACGCCTTTGCAATCTGATGCTAGATGTATGTGATGAAGATTTAAATCTTAGGCTAATGCAAGGCCTTCCCTGATAGCTAACGCCTCCAAAGTGGCTGGGTCTCGGTGGCTCGGAAACACATAAGCTGAAGCGCCCAGAAAAACACCTTCAAAATTCCTGCATATTGTACCCACAGAGCCATGATTTCCTCCTCTTGTCAGCCCAGCATCAACATTAATTTTGACATGATTCTCAGGAGGTGCTATCCATCCCGTCCTCCTTTGGACCGGACTCTTGTGGTGCTCTTTGACATGTGATAATTCTTTGAACTCAGATAGATATGTATTCACAAAAGCATTAATAGCAAAAGGGCTTTTGAAAATATCCTCATAAATCACCTTGCGTCTTGCTCCCCAGATGGCCCAAAGGGTTGTCACCATCCTCACAAAATCCTCTGAAGATAGAGCTTTTCTCATTGCAAAGATCCACTCTTTGGCTCCTTCTTGTTGATTCAAACTTATTTGGTCTACTATCTGTTCCGATGACAGTGCCCATGTACTCCTGGACATAGCGCATTCCAGCAACGCGTGTTTCCATGAATCGTGAGCCCCACATAGAGTGCAAGCTGCTGATGTTGCCATATTTCTGTGATGTAGAACTTCTCTCGAGGGGATCGAGCTTTTCGCCAATCTCCAAAGAAACACCTTAAGCTTAGGCGGTACCTGCATTTTCCATAATGTTTTCCACTCGCTCCCCTCTGCTCGTACATCTGAAGTGCCCTCGCGGCCCTCAAGCCAAGCTTCCCTATTCACTTTCGTCCGTACTAGCATACGATAGCATGATCTGACAGAAAAACTTCCCCTAGACTCCTCACTCCATGCCCAAAAATCCGAGACTCGTCGCGTGCATAACGGTATCTGTAGTATTGCCTCCGCATCAAAAGGGGTAAACACTGACCGAACAAGTTGCGATCTCCACGAAGCTGTGGTATTATCAATAAGCTCTGCAACACGGCGTGGTGGCTCCGGCACCAGAGAAGTTATTGGCCTCTTAAAACTCTCTCTTGGGATTCAGTTCTCATCAGCGGTCCTCTACTGGATCACGGCAGAGTGCGCCCCTCCACATAGCCTATCCGTTACCTGCACCGTTCCGAAGGTATATGTATCGGTCCAGGACGTCCGTGCCCATACGCCGTGATAAACTCGTCCATTAATTACGTGGGCCCCGCCTACCTGCAAAGCCCACTACCCATATACACAACGTATACATCTGAAAGTACCTGACGTGGCCCATATCCCGACGAGAGCGAGCGCGTAGCGATTCCAGGAGCGCGCGAGCTCGTCTACTCCTATGGATTTCCGGTCTGAACATGGGCTTCGAGCCAACTAACCCGCACCAAACCAACTCTTTAGCCATTCATGAAGGAGTATTCCAATCGCCCGGGCAAACTTCATCTTTCGTTGATCGCTACATTGCTGAACTGGATCATGTTCCCTCACAAGTGGCGAGGCAAAATCCTGGAACGGGGAGCCGGCAGAGGGCTCCTCGGCAATGGTTACCTTCGGTGGAGGGGGTAGTTGAAATCAATGTCGATGGTGCGTTGGTGCGTAACAGAAGAGGAGGTGCAGTAGCGGCTGTGTGTCGCGACCACACTGGAACATATCTTGGATCCTCCGCGGCGGTATACAATGGGATCAGAGATCCAACTATTCTGGAAACTTATGCATGCAGGGAAGCGTTGGCATTGGCGGATGATCTTCTCGAGCAGAGGCTAAAGGTGGCATCCGACTGCTTGACAGTGGTGAATCTATCTATCTATCTATCTATCTATATCTATCTATACTTTTATATCTATCTATACTTCTATACTTATACTAATTCTTGACTCTGTAGAATTCTCACATAAATTAGATTTTATGAGCCGTTAATCTGGTGGGGCTGAGTTATTACGGTGTAGATTAACTCCTAAAAAAATCTTTTTATTACAATTGGAATCCTTTCTCGGTCGTGATATGAGAAGCTAAAAAGAAAAGCCATATATCGATGTATCTATAGCCAGTTTGAGAATAGGGTTTAGTGTTTTCCGTGGGGCAAAGCCTCTCCACGTCTTCCTTTATATAATAATCAGCATATACAATTACATACGTACAGGATACGTGTACACGACACGCTAGACCTATCTTAACACTCCCCCTCAATCTAAACTTTTACTCTGTACAAGATTTAGATTGGTACTAAAACGGTCTAGCATCTGCCGGGTGGCTGGTTTAGTAAACACATCAGCCAGCTGATCATTAGAAGAAATGAACCTGACCTCAAGAGCTCCAGAAGTGACATGCTCGCGCACAAAGTGAAAATCAATCTCGATGTGCTTAGTACGTGCATGGAAGACTGGGTTGGCAGTCAGGTATGTGGCCCCCAAATTATCACACCATAGAACAGGAACTCACTGCAGAGATACTCCAAGCTCCTTGAGTAGTGACTCTACCCAGATGGCCTCAGCAGCTCCATTCGCCAAGGCTTTGTACTCGGCTTCTGTACTGGATCTCGACACTGTTGGTTGTTTCTTCGAACTCCAAGAAATGAGGTTCAGTCCAACAAAGTGGCAAAGCCTCCAGTGGATCGACGATCATCAGGGCATCCTGCCCAATCTGCATCAGTGAAGATACTAATGCTAGTGGAAACAGCCTTGCGAAACTTCAGCCCTGTGTGCAACGTTCCTTTGACATAGCGCAAAATCCGCTTAACAGCTTCCCAATGAACATCGGTGGGCTGTGAGAGAAACTGGCACACCTTGTTCACTGCGAACGAGATATCTGGACGAGTGAGAGTTAAATACTGCAGCCCACCAACAACACTGTGATACCGGAAAGAATCATCGGTACTAAGAGGTTGTCCAGACACTTGTGCAAGCTGATCGGAAGTAGACAACGGTGTGGAAGTAGGCTTACAATTCTCCATACTCACACGGTGCAAAAGATCTAAGGCATATTTTCGTTGAGTCAATGTCACCCCCCCTGAATTGTAGGACACTTCAAGACCAAGAAAGTACTCCAACGGCCCAAGGTCCTTGATAGGAAAACTGGCCGCAAGGGAGTGAACAAGACCATCAACAGCTCGTGGTGAGGATCCGGAAATGACGATATCATCCACATAGACAAGCATATAGATCTGAACATCATGATAGTGGAAGAAAAATAGGGATGTATCTGCTTTGGAGGAGACGAAACCCAGATGGAAAAGACGAGCACTGAGCCGAGCATACCATGCACGAGGTGACTGTTTGAGTCCATAGAGAACGCGCTGAAGCTTGCACACATGAGAGGGAAACCGAGCATCCTCAAAGCCAGGTGGCTGTTGCATATAGACGTCCTCAGAGAGATACCCATGAAGGAAAGCGTTGCTGACATCAATCTGCCGAAGACTCCAACCGCGAGACACAGCCAATGCAAGAACCAGTCGAACGGTGGCCGCTTGACAACCGGACTGAATGTATCACCATAGTCAATGCCAAGCTGCTGGGTGAAACCACGAGCGACCAGTCGAGCCTTGTACTTATCAACAGAGCCATCTGGATGGTGCTTGGTCTTGAATATCCACTTGCTCCCAACAACATTGACGTCACACGGTCGGGGCACAAGAACCCAAGTCTTGTTGTGGTGAAGGGCAGCAAGCTCATCAATCATCATTGTACGCCAGGCAGTCTCACGGAGAGCATCACGATAAGAGACAGGCACCGCATGGAACGCACGACGACGGGGATCATATCGGATGGTCCCATCGGTAGGGACAAGAGCACGGCGAGTATGATCGCGGGTGCGCGTGACCTGTTGGGGAACGTTGCAGAAAACAAAAAATTTCCTACGGTTTCACCAAGATCAATCTATGAGTTCATCTAGCAACAAGAGAGAGGAGTGCATCTACATACCCTTGTAGATCGCGAGCGGAAGCGTTCAAGAGAACGGGGTTAAGGGAGTCGTACTCGTCATTATCCAAATCACCGGAGATCCTAGTGCAGAACGGACGGCACCTCCGCGTTCAACACACGTACAGTCAGCGTGACGTCTCCTCCTTCTTGATCCAGCAAGGGGGAATGATAGGTTGATGAAGATCCAGTAGCACGACGGCGTGGTGGTGGATGCAGCAGGGATCCCGGCAGGGCTTCGCCAAGCGTCTGCGGGAGGGAGAGGTGTAGCAAGGGGAAGGGAGGCGCCAAGTGCAAGGGTGCGGCTGCCCTCCCTCCCCCCTCTATATATAGGGTCCCCAGGGGGGGCGCCGGCCCTAGGAGATTGAATCTCCAAGGGGGGCGGCGGCCAGGGGGGTGCCTTGCCCACCAAGGCAAGTGGAGGCGCCCCCTTCCCTAGGGTTCCCAACCCTAGGCGCAGGGGGGGGGGGCCCAAGGGGGGCGCAC
Organism: Triticum dicoccoides; assembly: GCF_002162155.2. Lineage (NCBI taxonomy): Eukaryota > Viridiplantae > Streptophyta > Magnoliopsida > Poales > Poaceae > Triticum > Triticum dicoccoides. The sequence goes on along the minus strand of NW_021256029.1, from coordinate 46,893 downwards.
CAGCCCACCAGGGGCTGGTTCCCCTCCCACTTCAGCCCATGGGGCCCTCCGAGATAGGTGGCCCCACCCGGTGGACCCCCGGGACCCTTCCGGTGGTCCCGGTACAATACCGGTGACCCCCGAAACTTTCCCGATGGCCGAAACTCGACTTCCCATATGTAATTCTTTACCTCCAGACCATTCCTGAACTCCTCGTGACCTCCGGGATCTCATCCGGGACTCCAAACAACTTTCGGTTTGCTGCATACTTATATCTCTATAACCCTAGCGTCACCGAACCTAAAGTGTGTAGACCCTACAGGTTCGGGAGACACGTAGACATGACCGAGACGGCTCTCCAGCCAATAACCAACAGCGGGATCTGGATACCCATGTTGGCTCCCACATGCTCCTCGATGATCTCATCGGATGAACCATGATGTCGAGGATTCAAGCAACCCCGTATACAATTCCCTTTGTCAATCAGTATGTTACTTGCCCGAGATTCGATCGTCGGTATCTCAATAACTCGTTCAATCTCGTTACCGGCAAGTCACTTTACTCGTACCGTAATGCATGATCCCGTGACCAGACACTTGGTCACTTTGAGCTCATTATGATGATGCATTACCGAGTGGGCCCAGAGATACCTCTCCGTCATAGGGAGTGACAAATCCTAGTCTTGATCCATGTCAACCCAACAGATACTTTTGGAGATACCCGTAGTATACCTTTATAGTCACCCAGTTACGTTGTGACGTTTGGTACACTCAAAGCACTCCTACGGTATCCGGGAGTTACACGATCTCATGGTCTAAGGAAAAGACACTTGACATTGGAAAAGCTCTAGCAAAGGAACTACACGATCTTGTGCTATGCTTAGGATTGGGTCTTGTCCATCACATCATTCTCCTAATGATGTGATCCCGCTATCAATGACATCCAATGTCCATAGTCAGGAAACCATGACTATCTGTTGATCAACGAGCTAGTCAACTAGAGGCTCACTAGGGACATGTTGTATTATGTATTCACACGTGTATTATGATTTCCGAATAATACAATTATAGCATGAATAAAAGACAATTATCATGGACAAGGAAGTATAATAATAATCCCTTTATTATTGCCTCTACGGCATATTTCCAACAGTCTCCCACTTGCACTACAGTCAATAATCTAGTAACATTGTGATGAATCGAACACCCACAGAGTGCTGGTGTTGATCATGTTTTGCTCGCGGAAGAGGTATAGTCAACGGATCTGCGACATTCAGATCCGTATGTACTTTGCAAATATCTATTTCTCCATCTTGAACATTTTCACGAATGGAGTTGAAACGACGCTTGATGTGCCTGGTCTTCTTGTGAAACCTGGGCTCCTTGGCAAGGGCAATAGCTCCAGTGTTGTCAAAGAAGAGAGTGATCGGCCCCGACGCATTGGGTATGACTCCTAGGTCGGTGATGAACTCCTTCATCAATATTGCTTCATGCGCTGCCTCCGAGGCTGCCATGTACTCCGCTTCACATGTAGATCCCGCCACGATGCTCTGCTTGCAACTGCACCAGCTTACTGCTCCATGATTCAACATATACACGTATCCGGTTTGTGACTTAGAGTCATCCAGATCTGTGTCGAAGCTAGCATCGACGTAACCCTTTACGACAAGCTCTTCATCACCTACATAAACGAGAAACATGTCCTTTGTCCTTGTCAGGTACTTCAGGATATTCTTGACCGCTGTCTAGTGTTCCTTGCCGGGATTACTTTGGTACCTTCCTACCAAACTTACGGCAAGGTTTACATCAGGTCTGGTACACAGCATGGCATACATAATAGATCCTATGGCTGAGGCATAGGGGATGACACTCATCTTTTCTCTATCTTCTGCCGTGGTCGAGCATTGAGCCGAGCTCAATCTCACACCTTGCAATACAGGCAAGAACCCTTTCTTGGACCGATCCATATTGAACTTCTTCAATATCTTATCAAGGTATGTGCTTTGTGAAAGACCTATGAGGCGTCTCGATCTATCCCTATAGATCTTGATGCCTAATATGTAAGCAACTTCTCGAAGGTCCTTCATTGAAAAACACTTATTCAAGTAGGCCTTAATGTTGTCCAAAAGTTCTATATCATTTCCCATTAGAAGTATGTCATCTACATATAATATGAGAAATGCTACAGAGCTCCCACTCACTTTCTTGTACATAAACCCAAACGCTTTGATCATCTCATCAAAGCGAATGTTCCAACTCCGAGATGCTTGCACCAGCCCATAAATAGATCGCTGGAGCTTGCACACCTTGTTAGCATTCTTAGGATCGACAAAACCTTCCGGCTGCATCATATGCAGTTCTTCCTTAAGATAGCCGTTAAGGAATGCCGTTTTGACGTCCATCTGTCATATCTCATAATCATAGTATGCGGCAATTGCTAACATGATTCGGACAGACTTCATCTTCGCTACGGGAGAGAAAGTCTCATCGTAGTCAACCCCTTGAACTTGCCAATAACCCTTAGCGACAAGTCGAGCTTTATAGATGGTAACATTACCATCCACGTCCGTCTTCTTCTTAAAGATCCATTTATTTTCTATCGCTCGCCGATCATCGGGCAAGTCTATCAAAGTCCATACTTTGTTTTCATACATGGATTCTATCTCGGATTGCATGGCTTCAAGCCATTTGTTGGAATTTGGGCCCGCCATCGCTTCTTCATAGTTCGAAGGTTCACCGTTGTCTAACAACATGATTTCCAGGACAGGGTTGCCATACCACTCCGGTGTGGAACGTGTCCTTGTGGACCTACGAAGTTCAGTAGCAACTTGATCCGAAGTACCTTGATCATCATCATTAATTTCCTCTCCAGTCGGTGTAGGCACCACAGGAACATTTTCCTGAGCTGCACTACTTTCCGGTTCAAGAGGTAGTATTTCATCGAGTTCTATTTTCCTCCCACTTACTCCTTTCGAGAGAAACTCTTTTTCCAGAAAGGATCCGTTCTTGGCAACAAAGATCTTGCCTTCGGATCTAAGGTAGAAGATATACCCAATGGTTTCCTTAGGGTATCCTATGAAGACGCATTTTTCCGACTTGGGTTCGAGCTTTTCAGGTTGAAGTTTCTTGACATAAGCATCGCATCCCCAAACTTTTAGAAACGACAGCTTAGGTTTCTTCCCAAACCATAATTCATACGGTGTCGTCTCAATGGATTTAGACGGTGCCCTATTTAAAGTGAATGTAGCTGTCTCTAGAGAGTATCCCCAAAAAGATAGCTGTAAATCGATAAGAGACATCATAGATCGCACCATATCCAATAAAGTGCAATTACGACGTTCGAACACACCGTTACGCTGAGGTGTTCCAGGCGGCGTGAGTTGTGAAACGATTCCACATTTCCTTAAGTGTGTACCAAATTCGTGACTTAAATATTCTCCTTCACGATATGATCGTAAGAACTTTATTTTTCGGTCACGTTGATTCTCTACCTCATTCTGAAATTCCTTGAACTTTTCAAAGGTCTCAGACTTGTGTTTCATCAACTAGACATACCCATATGTACTTAAGTCATCAGTGAGAGTGAGAACATAACGATATCCTCCACGAGCCTCAATGCTCATTGGACCGCACACATCAGTATGTATGATTTCCAATAAGTTGGTTGCTCGCTCCATTGTTCCGGAGAATGGAGTCTTGGTCATTTTTCCCATGAGGCATGGTTCGCATGTCTCAAATGATTCATAATCGAGAGACTCTAAAAGTCCATCAGCATGGAGCTTCTTCATGCGCTTGACACCAATGTGACCAAGCCGGCAGTGCCACAAGTATATATGTGGGACTATCGTTATCAATCTTACATCTTTTGGTATTCACGCTATGAATATGTGTAACATTACGTTAGAGATTCATTAAGAATAAACCATTGACCATCGGGGCATGACCATAAAATATATCTCTCATATAAATAGAACAACCATTATTCTCACATTTAAATGAGTAGTCATCTCGTATTAAACGAGATCCAGATACAATTTTCATGCTCAAACTTGGCACTAAATAACAATTATTGAGGTTTAAAACTAATCCCATAGATAAATGTAGAGGTAGCGTGCCAACGGCGATCACATCGACCTTGGAACCATTCCCGACGCGCATCGTCACCTCGTCCTTCGCCAGTCTCCGCTTATTCCGCAGCTCATGCTTTGAGTTACAAATATGAGCAACGGCACAGGTATCAAATACCCAGGAGCTACTACGAGCACTGGTAAGGTACACATCAATTACATGTATATCACATATACCTTTAGTGTTGCCGGCCTTCTTGTCCGCTAAGTATTTGGGGCAGTTCCGCTTCCAGTGACCCTTCCCTTGCAATAAAAGCACCCAGTCTCAGGCTTGGGTCCATTCTTTGACTTCTTCCTGGCAACAGGCTTACCGGGCGCGGCAACATCCTTGCCGTCCTTCTTGAAGTTCTTCTTACCCTTGCCTTTCTTGAACTTAGTGGTTTTATTGACCATCAACACTTGATCACTACGGGAAACATGTAATTTGCCATCAGGAGGCGTCTTCGCCGTTAGCTTTTCGTCGGGAAGACGGCAACGAGTGGGTTTGCCGTCATTAGTAGACGACGAAGAAAAACTGACGGTAAAAAAAACTTTGCCGCCTGCAAAAATAAATACAGACGGCAAAGAGCTCACTTTGCCGTCTGCAACAAAAATCACATACGGCAAAGAATCTTTGCCGTCTGTATTTTTTTTGGCACACGGCAAAGTTTTTTTACCTTCTGTATTTTTTTGGCAGAGGGCAAAGTGATCTCTTTGCCATCTGTATTTGTTTTCGCAGACGGCAAAGAAGAAGCACATCACGGGGATCAATCACGTGGATCGATGACTTGGCAATATCTCAGACGCACATCCCACGCCGTCGGACGCACGCCTCCACCCACCCCACAGCGCACGCACCCCCATGCACGCCCCCACCAACGAGGCCACGACCCCACCTGCTCCAGCCACGACTCCCATCTGCTCCCCCGTGCTCCCTCTTCTCTCCAGCCTCCACCTCCCTCATCGAGCAGTAGCACCCCGCCTGCCATCGCCCTCCTCTCTCCTGCTCCCTGCTCCCTACTTCTCCCCCGAGCTGCCACAGGCCGCAGGGCAATGCCCGCCCACCCGTAAGGCGGCCCGACCAGCTGAACTCTGATCCCAGCGCTCGCCCGTCCCCAAGGAGCTGCACGCCACGACCAGCGGCCTCCCGCATGTCCGTACGCCGCCGCGCCCAGCATCCTCCGGCCGCCGCCCTCCGGCCTGCCATCCCGCATCCGCCGCCGCGCCAAGCATCCCCCGGCCGCGCCCAGCATCCTCGGGCCGGCGTTGCGCACCACAGCTCCTCCGGTCGCGCACCCGAGCCCGTCCACACTCAGAGTTCCTCACCCGCTGGTCGTGCTCTCCGCCTCGCGAGCTCCGCCACCAGAGCAGCCGGGCGCTCCACCTCGTGAGCTCCGCTGGTCAAGCACCGCCCATCCCCGACCTCCCTCACTGCCTCGTCGTGGCGTCGGAGCGAGTCAACTCCCGAGCACGGCTAGGACGGAGCGACATGGCTGAGCAGGTCCTGGAGACGGTGTAGCGAGCAGAGCACGGCAGAGCAGTGCGTCAAGCGTTGGAGCCGGCAGCGGGGCGAACAGAGCACTACAGGGGAGAAGGACCCGATTGATTTTTAGATTTAATTTTTAGGGTCCTTTGTGTTAATTTCCAGGACTATTCTATAGCTTTAGTTTTTTCGGGGTCATGTTTGCATTTTGTACTGCAATGTCATGGAATGAAAGCACTAAACATGGCCGATCCTTTGCCTGTTAAAAGAAGAAGAAACGTGTGTTGACCGCATCCCTCGGGAACAACACTGATGTGTTTTTTTTAATTTGATCCCTTCTTTTGTCGTATGTGATATATGAGGCTGACGGCAAAGACTCAAATAGCTGACGGTAAAGATATAGTCAGGCTGACGGCAAAAATACTTCTATTTGCCGTCTGTGATTTCTAAGGATGACGGCGAAGTAGATTTTCCTGATGGCAAAGTCTTTGCCGTCTGTTTCAAGAAAAGCTGACGGCAAAGTATTCTTTGCCGACTTATCTTTGCCGTCTGACTTTGCCGTCTGCTTCCTGACGGCAAACTCTTTGCCATATGGATTTAGGCCTTTGCCGTCTGTGATCCACAGACGGCAAATTACCTGTTTCCTGTAGTGGATGTTCCTTTTTGATTTCTACCTCTGCTGACTTCAGCATTGAAAATACTTCAGGAATAGTTTTCACCATCCCCTGCATATTGTAGTTTATCACAAAGCTCTTGTAGCTCGGTGGGAGCGCCTGAAGGATTCTGTCAATGACCGCCTGGTCCGGGAGGTTAATGTCCAGCTGGGACAGGCGGTTGTGCAACCCAGACATTTTGAGTATGTGCTCACTGACAGAACTATTTTCCTCCATCTTACAATTATAGAACTTGTCGGAGACTTCATATCTCTTGACCCGGGCATGAGCTTGGAAAACTATTTTCAGCTCCTCGAACATCTCATATGCTCCGTGTTGCTCAAAACGCTTTTGAAGCCCCGGTTCTAAGCTGTAAAGCATGCCGCACTGAACGACGGAGTAATCATCATCACGTGACTGCCAAGCGTTCATAACGTCTTGGTTCTCTGGGATGGTGCTTCACCTAGCGGTCCTTCTAAGACATATGCTTTCTTGGCAGCTATGAGGATGATCCTCAGGTTCCGGACCCAGTCCATATAGTTGCTGCCATCATCTTTCAGCTTGATTTTCTCTAGGAATGCGTTGATGTTCATGTTGACATGAGCGTTGGCCATATGATCTACAAGACATATTTGCAAAGGTTTTAGACTATGTTCATGATAATTAAGTTCATCTAATCAAATTATTTAATGAACTCCCACTCAGATTAGACATCCCTCTAGTCATCTAAGTGTTACATGATCCGAGTCGACTAGGCCGTGTCCGATCATCACGTGAGATGGACTAGTCATCATCGGTGAACATCTCCATGTTGATCGTATCTTTCATATGACTCATGTTCGACCTTTCGGTCTCTTGTGTTCTGAGGCCATGTCTGTACATACTAGGCTCGTCATGTTAACCTAAGTGTTTTGCATGTGTAAATCTGTCTTACACCCATTGTATGTGAACATTAGAATCTATCACACCCGATCATCACGTGGTGCTTCGAAACAACGAACTGTTGCAATGGCGCACAGTTAGGGGGAACACTTACTTGAAATTATTACGAGGGATCATCTTATTTACTACCGTCGTTCTAAGTAAACAAGATGCAAAAACATGATAAATATCACATGCAATCAAATAGTAGTGACATGATATGGCCAAAATCATATAGCTCCTTTGATCTCCATCTTTGGGGCTCCATGATCATTTTCGTCACCGGCATGACACCATGATCTTCATCATCATGATCTCCATCATCGTGTCTCCATGAAGTTGCTCGCCAACTATTACTTCTACTACTATAGCTAACGGTTTAGCAACAAAGTAAAGTAATTACATGGCGTTAAATCATTGACATGCAGGTCATACAATAATTAAGACAACTCCTATGGCTCCTGCCGGTTGTCATACTCATCGACATGCAAGTCGTGATTCCTATTACAAGAACATGATCTCATACATCACAATATATCATTCATCATTCATCACAACTTTTGGCCATATCACATCACAAAGCGATTGCTGCAAAAACAAGTTAGACGTCCTCTAATTGTTGTTGCATCTTTTACGTGGCTGCAATAGGGTTCTAGCAAGAACATTTTCTTACCTACAAAAAAGCCACAACGTGATTTGTCAACTTCTATTTACCCTTCATAAGGACCCTTTTCATCGAATCCGCTCCAACTAAAGTGGGAGAGACAGACATCCGCTAGCCACCTTATGGAACTAGTGCATGTCAGTCGATGGAACCTGTCTCACGTAAGTGTACGTGTAAGGTCGGTCCGGGCCGCTTCATCCCACAATACCGCTGAAGCAAAATAAGACTAGTAGTGGCAAGAAAGTCGACAACATCTACGCCCACAATAAATTTGTGTTCTACTCGTGCAAAGAGAACTACGCATAGACCTAGCTCTGATACCACTGTTGGGGAACGTTGCAGAAAACAAAAAAATTCCTACGGTTTCACCAAGATCAATCTATGAGTTCATCTAGCAACAAGAGAGAGGAGTGCATCTACATACCCTTGTAGATCGCGAGCGGAAGCGTTTAAGAGAACGGGGTTGAGGGAGTCGTACTCGTCGTGATCCAAATCACCGGAGATCCTAGCGCCGAACGGACGGCACCTCCACGTTCAACACACGTACGGTCGGCGTGACGTCTCCTCCTTCTTGATCCAGCAAGGGGGAAGGAGAGGTTGATGAAGATCCAGCAGCATGACGGCGTGGTGGTGGATGCAGCAGGGATCCCGGCAGGGCTTCGCCAAGCGTCTGCGGGAGGGAGAGGTGTAGCAAGGGGAAGGGAGGCGCCAAGTGCAAGGGTGCGGCTGCCCTCCCTCCCCCTCTATATATAGGGTCCCTAGGGGGGCGCCGGCCCTAGGAGATTGAATCTCCAAGGGGGGCGGCGGCCGGGGGGGTGCCTTGCCCCCCAAGGCAAGTGGAGGCGCCCCCTTCCCTAGGGTTCCCAACCCTAGGCGCAGGGGGCCGCACCAGCCCACCAGGGGCTGGTTCCCCTCCCACTTCAGCCCATGGGGCCCTCCGGGATAGGTGGCCCCACCCGGTGGACCCCCGGGACCCTTCCGGTGGTCCTGGTACAATACCGGTGACCCCCGAAACTTTCCCGATGGCCGAAACTTTCCCGATGGTCGAAACTTGACTTCCCATATATAATTCTTTACCTCCGGACCATTCCGGAACTCCTCGTGATGTCCGGGATCTCATCCGGGACTCCGAACAACTTTCGGTTTGCTGCATACTTATATCTCTACAACCCTAGCGTCACCGAACCTTAAGTGTGTAGACCCTACGGGTTCGGGAGACACGTAGACATGACCGAGACGGCTCTCCGGCCAATAACCAACAGCGGGATCTGGATACCCATGTTGGCTCCCACATGCTCCTCGATGATCTCATCAGATGAACCACGATGTCGAGGATTCAAGCAACCCCGTATATAATTCCCATTGTCAATCGGTATGTTACTTGCCTGAGATTCGATCCTCGGTATCCCAATACCTCGTTCAATCTCGTTACCGGCAAGTCACTTTACTCGTACCGTAATGCATGATCCCGTGACCAGACACTTGGTCTCTTTGAGCTCATTATGATGATGCATTACCGAGTGGGCCTAGAGATACCTCTCCGTCATACGGAGTGACAAATCCTAGTCTCGATCCGTGTCAACCCAACAGACACATTCGGAGATACCCGTAGTATACCTTTATAGTCACCCAGTTACGTTGTGACGTTTGGTACACCCAAAGCACTCCTATGGTATCCGGGAGTTACACGATCTCATGGTCTAAGGAAAAGATACTTGACATTGGAAAAGCTCTAGCAAACGAACTACACGATCTTGTGCTATGCTTAGGATTGGGTCTTGTCCATCACATCATTCTCCTAATGATGTGATCCCGTTATCAATGACATCCAATGTCCATAGTCGGGAAACCATGACTATCTGTTGATCAACGAGCTAGTCAACTAGAGGCTCACTAGGGACATGTTGTGGTCTATGCATTCACACGTGTATTACGATTTCCGGATAATACAATTATAGCATGAATAAAAGACAATTATCATGAACAAGGAAGTATAATAATAATCCCTTTATTATTGCCTCTAGGGCATATTTCCAACATGACCATGGTGTGTGCCGGAGTAGCTGGAGGTGTCGCGGTCGAGGGGGCAGGACTGCCCTCGACAGAAGGCGACGCGAGCTATGGCGGCGATGATGGAGCAGCATCCTCGATCACCCCAGCAGATGATGGCGTGTCAGCGCGTGGTGAAGAAACCGTTGAGGAACCGGGTGAAGTAGCCGACGGGGTCGAAGATGGGCCAGTCGGTCCGGGCGACTCGGCAGCCGTCGGGCCAGGTGGGCCGGGCGGCGCGGCAGCCGAAGGGCTAGGAGACGTGCATGTCCCATGCACGTCGGGTGCCAGGGAGAGCGGCGCGTCGGCCACGTGGGGGCGCCAGCAGGAGGCGTGCATGCGCCATGCACCGCTACCGCCGGAGATGGAGCCGCCGAAGGTTCCTGCACAGGAGCAACATGGCCTGAAACGGGCGTGTTAGTAGACAAATAGGACAGGTCATATTTGCGCATATGGTCACCCGTAGCCGGTTCATTGGCAGGAAAACAGAGAACATCAGCCAAAGAGGAGACATCGACAGTGACCCGTAGCCGGTTCATTGGCATAAGTGAAAACAGACTCGTCGAAAACAACATCACGAGAGATGTAGATACGTCCCGTGGAACGATCAAGACACTTGTAACCCTTATGCATCTGACTATAGCCCAAGAAAACACACATGGTGGAACGAAAGGCAAGCTTGTGTGCATTATATTTGCGCAAACTGGGCCAGCAAGCGCACCCAAAAGTGCGAAGAAACTTGTAATCGGGTTGCACCTTAAGAAGACAATAGATGGGTGTATCGTGTTGAAGAACAGGTGTAGGCATGCGGTTAATGAGGTAGCACGCAGTAAGAAACGCTTCATCCCAAAAACGCAATGGGAGAGAAGAATGAGCGAGCAAGGCAAGACCTGTTTCGACAAGATGACAGTGTTTGCGTCCAACAATCCCGTTTTGCTGAGAGTTGTGCGGGCAAGACACACGATGAGAGATCCCAGTGCGTTGAAAATATCGGTGCGGTCGGTGGTACTCGCCACCCCAGTCCGACTGAACGACTATGATTTTGGTGTGGAGAAGACGCTCAACATGAGCCTGAAAAGCATAAAACACTTGCTCGACGTCAGACTTGTGCTTTAGGAGATAAATCCAAGAGAAACGTGTATAATCGTCAACAAAGCTCACATAATACTTATAACCTCCAGAAGAGGCAATAGCAGGTCCCCAAACATCAGAATGAATTAACTCAAGAGGCATAGTGGAAACATGATGAGATAAATTATACGGCAATTGTCGACTCTTAGCACGCTGACAAGCATCACACACTGAAGTCTGACGTTCAGAAGAACACACTAAATCATTATTCCTAACAATGGTGTGAACAATATTATTCGAAGGATGACCGAGACGCTGGTGCCACTGGGACGGGGTGGTCGTGACGCTGAGAGACGCTTGGCGGGTGGAGTATGATGACGCGCGACTAAACGGGATGGGGTAGAGTCCGCCATGACATCTACCGTGAAGAAGGATTTTCTTCGTGGCCGTGTCCTTAACAAGGAAAAAGAAACGGTGAAATTCCACAAAAACATCATTGTCAAGGACAAGACGGTAAACGGATAGGAGATGTTGATGAATATGTGGTAGACGAAGAATATTGCGTAAACGAAGGGATGAACTGGGTATAGTGGAATGACAAATATGCGAAATAGACAAACCTGCACCGTTTGCCACTTGTACTTGATCCTTCCCGCCGTAGCGCTCGTGGAAGTGCAGACGATCAAGATCATTCGTCAGGTGGTCCGTCGCACCGGTGTCCAGAATCCAGTGTGACGGCTCATGGGAGGAGGATGTGGACGCGGAGTTGGCGGCGCGGTGGTCATGATCATAGCGGCTGCGACAGTCGCCGGCCTCATGACCCCAATTATTGCATATCTGGCACCGGGGACGCCAGCGGCGGTTGCGACCACCCCCGTTGCCACCTCCGTTTCCTCCTCCATTGCGGCTATTGCCGCCATTGTTGTTATGACCAGGGGCGTTGCCCTGGCTGTTGCCATAGCCGCCCGAGCTGGGCGGGAGGGAACCGGCAGAGGGGCGGCCGCCGCTCGGGCGGCCAGAGTCGGAGGCTCGGCCGGAAGTGTTGTTGTAGACCGGCCGAGACGCGGCGTTGGCGGAGGACTACCAATCCTCGTGCTCAGACTTCTGCTGCTGAAGGGCCTCGTAGTGGAGAACGCTCGAGTAGAACGCGGGGAACGTGATTGGCACGCCCGCGAAGTTCATGGAGGCGGCGATGGGGTTGAACGCCGAGCCGAGCCCGGTCAGCATGTAGTCGATGATCTCATCATCGCGAAGAGGAGAGCCGGCGGCGGCCATCGAGTCAACAAGGGCCTTGACCTTCTGCATATACTCGCCGGCGGGACGATCTCTCTTGCGCAGCGCCTGAATCTGGCGCCGGAGGTTGCGCACGCCGGCGCTGTTCTCGGCGGCGAACATGGTGTGCACGGCCGCCCAGGCAGCGGCGGCCGACCTGCAGCCAATGAGCTGCGTGGAGATCTCCACGCTCATCGAACCGAGGAGATGTCTGAGAACCTTCTGATCCAGCGTCCACCATTGCTCGTAGTCGGGGTTGGACATGGTGCGGGCGGCCTCGCCGGTGCCTGTCGTCACGGTCGGCGCCGGTACGGTGGCCGAGCCGTCGAGGAAGCCGTGGAGGCGCACTCCGGCGAAGTTGGGGAGGGCAAGTGCCCTCCAGAGCATGAAGTTACTGCGGTCAAGCGAGACCACGATGGGCGGAAGGACGGATGTGGGAGCCGTCGCGGCGGGTGCGGCGATGACGGGGGCGATCGGGACGAGCGCGGAGGGGGTGGTGAGCGTGAGCGCAGAGGAGGGGGTCATCGCGGATGCCGGTGCGGTGGACATCGCGGCGGCGGCGGCGAGGAGAGGCGGCGACGGCTAGGGTAGGCTCTGATACCAAGTTTGAGAATAGGGTTTAGGGTTTTCCGTGGGGCAAAGCCTCTCCACGTCTTCCTTTATATAATAATCAGCATATACAATTATATACGTACAGGATACGTATACACGACACGCTAGACCTATCTTATTAACATAGCCTACCCAGTCTGTTTTCTCGATTTTGAAAAGAAAGCGAAGAAAACAACATGTATCAATCTATCTAGAGCTACCCAGTCTCTTTTCTCGGTTTTGAAAAGAAGAAGAAAAAACTCCATCCGTAGTATCTCTTCCACGTGCGTACGCTCCACGGTCTCTTCCCAAGCTGTCATTGAATTTAATTTGCCCTACCCTATCTCCACACTGTTCCCTGCCAAAAAGAGGAAACCCCACGTTCGTCTACTCCTTGAGAGATCGCCTCTATCTACCCCAGCTTGCAATGCCCCTGTGTGAGGCCTCTGCCGCGCTTGCCGTGCTCTTGGCTGAGGTCTTCATCGCCTGTTCCATGTGTTCTCTGTCGCCTCTCTCCACATCCATCTTAGGCTGTCTATGCTCTTGGCAGTGGCTGCGGTCATCTCTTCATGTGCTGTCACTTCAGGCCGCAGCCAGCCCAGGCCAATTATGGACACGACAACCAAAAGGTATGCAATATCCCGATTGGAGGAGAAGAATGCCATGTTTCATGCACATTTATTTAGTTTGTTTCCTATATTGTGGTGTCAATGTCTCGATTAATGTTGGTTTAACGTGTCTATGCCCTTCCCCCTAAAATTGGTTGGAACACTATATGCGTTTGTGTTTAATAAGAAATTACGTGCAGGCTAAACTCCGAAAGAGAAATTCTGGTCATACGTTGTGTCCTTAGGTCTGTAAAAAACAATAGTTTTGTGTACAACTACTAGGATGTACATGATTTTGTAGTCGATTTTGGACATGACACTTGCAGTCAGTATCGAGAATCCTGCGCCGCAAACCATACGGCTGCCACATCTATCGTGTTTCAGTGGTGAAAATTGGAGCATATACTCCTCAGTCAGTCAAATCCATACATTGGACAGATAAACAATAGAAAGAGAACTCAATCCAATGTGATGTTTTCCAGGTCCAAATATACAAACCATACATCAAATTTAATTGCAATTTCAAATCGCTCTGAAGAGGATTATTGTCTTTCACTAACTACCTATTTCTTTGACCTGTCAAAAAATCCTATTGATCCTTTTAAATTTGGTTCTCAATCTTTATGCAGCATCAATGTCATAAGTTACCAGAAATCACTGGAGAGAATATTTAATTCTGTTGTTAAAACAATAGTTGTACTCTTCAATTTTTTGTTAGATTAACTTGGCTACTTGGCTAGACTTTAAAAAATTATAGATTTCCTTTCTTTGCGTATTTTTCAGTTGTACATTTCCTCCTGAATGAAATTGATCGCACAAGGCAAAAGCATTCAGTTCGACAGGTGTTGTTCTTTCCCCATTTGACCTCTCATATCTACATCGTCCAGATTGTGCGCTACACTGACGACAGCCGCCCATGTTTTTTCCGTGTCCAACCAGGAAATCATGCGTGCATACATATCAACTGCAGCGATGCCCAGGCTCCACGTTCTCTGCTTCGACGATAGAGTCTCGCAGCCAGACACGCCGATCTCACGAAGTGCTCACAACTTCCCAGCCAATGGCCGCTGACTTCGAGCCTGCCTTCTACATTCTATGAGAAATAGCTTTACTCCTTGATATTGAGGTATCCCCACAAAAAATTGAACACGTTGGATCAAAGCACAGAGAAAAACTTGAAACGAAAATAAGATATGAGTTCCCTGCATCTACTGTACTTCCTTTGGACTACTTCATTCTCTTCCTGCAATTTCTGCATGGGCTGCCTGATGTGATGCATTATATGGTATAAGAAAACGACTAATATGATTTGGCTTTGCTGCATAGGATATGATTATGGGAGCTTAATATATGTTTGGACCACATACAATAGATGCAGCCACGATTGTTGGTTCGTTAGTTTTATGTTATATTTAGGTGTTTGGATATTTCCAAACCTTATCTATACCATTGAATTATGTTGTTATGTATGTTCTTCGCATACGTCCATCGATGCTCTGGATAGAGATTTGATTGTCATTGCCCACATATATCTAATTAGGTTTGCAAGATACATGCTTTTGTTTATCATCTGTATCTTGAACGATATATATGCAGGTCTCAGAAAAATGCTTACTAGAAAAATCAGATTATGGAAGCTTATAAGTATTAGTTTTTCTTTCATTTCCCTTCATTTTGTGGATACAACTACTTGAGTTTTCAAGAGCATCGTCTTTGCGAGAACTTCCATTTAGGTGTTCTGAGGTATTAGTTAGGTTCTACACAGAAGGTGGAAGATAATTGATTTTTATAGTTGTTGCACATCTATAGGGATACTTCGTTTTGCTAATTTTCTGCTCCCTCCGTAAAGAAATACATGAGCATTTAGAACACTACTTTAGTAGTTTAAAAGCTCTCATAATTCTTTACATAGGGAGTAATTGCCTTGCAGTTCCGAAAATGCACTACAATTATATGCAGTCCTCATCTGAGAACTTTGCAGTTATTAAAAGATATTAGCATATGAATTTCACCTAAGTTTTTCCATTCTGATTTATGTAATTTGCTGATGTCTGATTGCGAGAATTTTCTTTTTCGGGTTTTCAAGGTATTTGTGACATTCCAGTCTATTGCATCAGAGCACACTTTTTGTGAGATCCACAGTTAATAATTGCTCAAAGTAGAATGTTTGGCAGAGGATTATTATGGGCACACTGTACTTAGACCCAAGTTGCAAGATTCACTTTATTTTAGTTTTCTTTTCAGGTCGATGAAATTGGTAGACTGGAAAAAGTTCAGTGTATATAAATTGTTATTTTTAGTGCAATATACACATTCTGTACAAAGGTGTTGTTATAATAATAATTTCCATATTCTAATAATAATTGGTTGGACACATCAGCACTGTCATGAAGTGTTTACTTCAGTTCTGTTAGTAAGTTTTTACTGATGCCCTAATTAACAATTTGATGTTTCTATGCAGTTACATATATAAGTGAATCTTCATTTTTCATGTAATAAAAAATATAGTTGTTTTAACTATGAATATTCACTGTCCTACACTGAAATGAATACATTTATGATACTGAAAAATTTCCACCATGTCTCTTTCAATAACCCAATTGGATTAGTTATTTGATAGAGTTTTGCATCTTTACAATGAGTGTACTGAACCATATATACACTTCATGTATTCTTCTTCAATGTATTTTTGTGTAGTTGATCTTAAAATTTTGTATATTAACTGTAGGTTTTTCAAGCTGGAGTGTGTGATTTTATAACGAGATATCTGGAAAAAGATAGATTCATAGTGTGCTTAATAAAATTTTGGCGTGCAAGTATAAGCAATCTTCTGAAAATAGCTTTTTATTCCAGAGATCATTTGGATCTATCACGAAGTAAGCAGTTCCATGCGATAGCTCGCTATAGAACTTATTTGTTATAAAAATTTACTGCCCCTCATTAGAATAAATTTATTTTCCAAAAATATTTGATTTTTAGCATTTTATCATTTACATCAACTTATATATATATATATATATCATGTAAAGTCACGTGCATTTGTTAGGTCCTCACTTGGCTTTTTATACACATGGAAAATCCTTTACTTTCTCAATTTAATGATATTTTCATTATGAGACGTAGCCACGTTTTATTGGTTAAAGTTATGGCCAAATTTGAATGTCGAAAGGAAAGACCATGCCTTCTTTTGGTAATCGGATTGGTACTGTATAAATAGCAATTAATACTTTTGCAGAAATATTGTGAAATAGAGAACTGACAAAATGGAAATATCTAAAATAAGTGTCAAAATATTGTCAATAGACAATTTAGTTTGTGAAATACATGGTTAATTATAAAACATCAATGGATGACTATGAATGATCAAAGTACTAATTGATAAACCTCTGACAAGAGATAGTTGCTACCCATGGAAACGACGACTCCACCAGTCAACTTCAAACGGTCCAGAAGAATTGGAAACAAAAATTACTCTCACGTGTCTTAAACACTAGACTAACCCGTGTGAATGCATGGGTTGACGACTAGTGATATTAATAAGGGCACGGGAGGAGCTCATGCAGCTATCGTTCATGAAATAACAAGTCATTGTAATAGTTTTGCTTTATGTTCTTTTGTTCATGAGTCTAGGAACCATAATTTTGAGGCTCACAACCTCGCCAAGTTTGCATGTAATCTGAATGTAGGTAGACACGTTTGGATGGGTAATCCTCATGACCCCGCTCGTGTGCCTATGAACATTCTTGAGTAATAAAGTGGCGAGGTATTTCTCAAAGAAAAGAAAAAACTCTTTAGCCCTCCCGAGCTGGAGTGGAGTTACAGGCGGGAACGAGCGCGCCCGGCTTGTGCGACCGCGGGGAGCTGTCTACTTAGGGCAGGTGCAACAGACTAGACGGTTGTTGTCTATAATACTTCTCCACGTCATTTCCAGACAGCACATAATTTTCCACCGTACATAGATTGTCGTCGACTAGTACATATGCCCGTGCGTTGCAACGGGCGATAAAAAATCACAAAACTTGCTTCCCGTGTCACTACGCTTCATTCGTATTCAGGTCTGACAAACCTTGAAAATAAGATTACCCTCATCTCTATAAGGTGCATATGCGGTTGTGTTCTTGCCACCCTAACATCCTTCTTTGGTGCATACTTAAGCTTCACACTTCACCGAATGAAAGAGTAGTGATGCATGTAACAGTCTTTTAGCGGCAGAAACATAGAATGTGATTCTCACATACTCTTCTAGAGTTTACTAATTCATTTATATTTAGAGTATTTTATAAAATTATCAAAATATTTGATTTCTAATGATTTTGATTATGTAGTTTTTTTTCTTTCAAAGGTTGTTTGATTTGGAAGATTATAGTATTTCATTCCTAAATAAATTCTTTTGCACTATTAAGGCTTGGCCCAAACGCAGGAAAAAAATTTATACTATCTCTTGATGCATCTGTCCATACTTCCGTGGATAACCGACTAATAAAAAAGATCAACCGGGTCATAAACCAGTTGGCCGGCACGAGTACACCGCATCACCGTTTAAAAATATATCCATTCATCTGCATCCCATCACGTGTGGTCGGGAGGTTGATGCAAAGTTGTGGTCGAGCGGCCTACACGCACACCCCATCACATGTACGCCTCCACCGCTTAAGCATATCCGTCTCCACCGATATTTTGGTTCTTTCTCTCGCTACATATCTCTTTCTCATCCCCATCTATCTGTGGCCATATGCGCAAGCGAGCGAGCAGCCAGCAAGCTCAGCGACCGCCGCAGGGGCCAGAGGCGGAGGAGGTGTGGTGCGGTGCACAGTGGGAGGCGGTGTGGCCATCCTTGGAGGGCGCGGCCGGTGGTGCTCGCCGGGGACGACGGGGCCTTAAACGGCGCTGGAGCAGGCACCGGGGATTCCGTCGTGGGGCATGCCAGTAGCCTGAGGGACGACGACCTGGAGGAGCTCAAGGGGTGCGTGGATCTCGGGTAAGATTTGCACAGCAGCAGTGCAGCAGATCCCCCCCTTCCCCTGTCGGTGAGCCAACTCCTTCCCCGCTTCTCCCTCTCCCCCCCACTCCTGCCCACCGGTCTCCTCTCTCTGCTCACCCTCTCTCTTCTCTCTCGAACAGGAAGCATCTGTCCATACTTCCGTGGATAACCGACTAATAAAAGAGATCAACGGTCATAAACCAGTTGGCCGACACGAGTACACCGCATCACCGTTTAAAAATATATCCATTCATCTGCATCCCATCACGTGTGGTCGGGAGGTTGATGCAAAGTTGTGGTCGAGCGGCCTACACGTACACCCCATCACATGTACGCCTCCACCTCTTAAGCATATCCGTCTCCACCGATATTTTGGTTCTTTCTCTCGCTACATATCTCTTTCTCATCCCCATCTATCTGTGGCCATATGCGCAAGCGAGCGAGCAGCCAGCGAGCTCAGCGACCGCCGCAGGGGCCAGAGGCGGAGGAGGTGTGGTGCGGTGCACAGTGGGAGGCGGTGTGGCCATCCTTGGAGGGGGCGGCCGGTGGTGCTCGCCGGGGAAGACGGGGCCTTAAACGACGCTGGAGCAGGCGCCGGGGATTCCGCCGGGGGGCATGCCAGTAGCCTGACAGACGACGACCTGGAGGAGCTCAAGGGGTGCATGGATCTCGGGTAAGATTTGCACAGCAGCAGTGCAGCAGATCCCCCCCTTCCCCTGTCGGTGAGCCAACTCCTTCCCCGCTTCTCCCTCTCTCCCCCCCACTCCTGCCCACCGGTCTCCACTCTCTGCTCACCCTCTCTCTTCTTTCTCGAACAGGAAGCATCTGTCCATACTTCCGTGGATTACCGACTAATAAAAAAGATCAACCGGGTCATAAACCAGTGGGCCGGCACGAGTACACCGCATCACGGTTTAAAAATATATCCATTCATCTCCATCCCATCACGTGTGCTCGGGAGGTTGATGCAAAGTTGTGGTCGAGCGACCTACACGTACACCCCATCACATGTACGCCTCCATCGCTTAAGCATATCCGTCTTCACCGATATTTTGGTTCTTTCTCTCGCTACATATCTCTTTCTCATCCCCATCTATCTGTGGCCATATGCGCAAGAGAGCGAGCAGCCAGCAAGCTCAGCGACTGCCGCAGGGGCCAGAGGCGGAGGAGGTGTTGTGCGGTGCACAGTGGGAGGCGGTGTGGCCATCCTTGGAGGGCGCGGCCGGTGGTGCTCGCCGGGTAAGACGGGGCCTTAAACGGCGCTGGAGCAGGCGCCGGGGATTCCACCGTGGGGCATGCCAGTAGCCTGACGGACGACGACCTGGAGGAGCTCAAGGGGTGCGTGGATCTCGGCTAAGATTTGCACAGCAGCAGTGCAGCAGATCCCCCCCTTCCCCTGTCGGTGAGCGAACTCCTTCCCCGCTTCTCCCTCTCCCCCCCTCCACTCCTGCCCACCGGTCTCCTCTCTCTCCTCACCCTCTCTCTTCTCTCTAGAGCAGGAAGCATCTGTCCATACTTCCGTGGATAACCGACTAATAAAAAAGATCAACCGGGTCATAAACCAGTTGGCCGGCACGAGTACACCGCATCACCGTTTAAAAATATATCCATTCATCTCCATCCCATCACGTGTGCTCGGGAGGTTGATGCAAAGTTGTGGTCAAGCGGCCTACACGTACACCCCATCACATGTACGCCTCCACCGCTTAAGCATATCCGTCTCCACCGATATTTTGGTTCTTTCTCTCGCTACATATCTCTTTCTCATCCCCATCTATCTGTGGCCATATGCGCAAGCGAGCGAGCAGCCAGCAAGCTCAGCGACCGCCGCAGGGGCCAGAGGCGGAGGAGGTGTGGTGCGGTGCACAGTGGGAGGCGGTGTGGCCATCATTGGAGGGCGCGGCCGGTGGTTCTCGCCGGGAAGACGGGGCCTTAAACGGCGCTGGAGCAAGCGCGGGGGATTCCTCCGTGGGGCATGCCAGTAGCCTGACGGACGACGACCCGGAGGAGCTCAAGGGGTGCGTGGATCTCGGGTAAGATTTGCACAGCAGCAGTGCAGCAGATCCCTCCCTTCCCCTGTCGGTGAGCCAACTCATTCCCCGCTTCTTCCTCTCCCCCCCACTCCTGCCCACCGGTCTCCTCTCTCCTCACCCTCTCTCTTCTCTCTCAAACAGGAAGCATCTGTCCATACTTCCGTGGATAACCGACTAATAAAAAAGATCAACCGGGTCATAAACCAATGGGCCGGCACGAGTACACCGCCTCACCGTTTAAAAATATATCCATTCATCTCCATCCCATCACGTGTGGTCGGGAGGTTGATGCAAAGTTGTGGTCAAGCGGCCTACACGTACACCCCATCACATGTACGCCTCCACCGCTTAAGCATATCCGTCTCCACCGATATTTTGGTTCTTTCTCTCGCTCCATATCTCTTTCTCATCCCCATCTATCTGTGGCCATATGCGCAAGCGAGCGAGCAGCCAGCGAGCTCAGCGACTGTCGCAGGGGCTAGAGGCGGAGGAGGTGTGGTGCGGTGCGCAGTGGGAGGCGGCGTGGCCATCCTTGGAGGGTGTGACCGGTGGTGCTCGCCGGGGAAGACGGGGCCTTAAACGGCGCTGGAGCAGGCGCCGGGGATTCCGCCATGGGGCATGCCAGTAGCCTGACGGACGACGACCTGGAGGAGCTGAAGGGGTGCGTGGATCTCGGGTAAGATTTGCACAGCAGCAGTGCAGCAGATCCCACTAGCACCACGCCATTAGCTTGGTGCGCCATTAGAATAGCCCACGGTGCGCCATTAGTATCTGGTATACTAATGGCGCACCACATAGAAGTGCGCCATTAGTAACAATATGTTTTCAATTGTTTTTTTTTTCAAAAAAAAATCATTTTTTTCTTAATTTCAGTTCACTATGGCTTATTCTCGGGTCAATATGCTTATTCTCAGGTCAAATCGCACTCCGTGGTCAAACTTTCCGAAAGGTCACCCATCCTCACACTACTCCAGCCCAAGCACACTTAACTTCAGAGTTCTATCCAACCACAGCAACAGCTCACTTCACAGGCACTTGTTGATATATCTAGCATATCAATCCTATTATACCTTGTTGATGTCTAGGACTTTGTTCATGTTCATGACTATGATGAAATTTTAAAAAATATTTTAAACTTCCCGGTCATATTACGTATCATTTTTTGAAAAAAAATTCAAAAAAAAATTTCAAAACCAATTTTTTTTTCTGTTACTAGTGGCGCACCACATCCACGGTGCGCCACTAGTAAGTTTGAATTTTTTTGAATTTTTTTGCCTTTAGATCTTGAAAGCCCCGTAACTTTTCGAGTAGATGATTTTTCATATAAAAAACTTT
Organism: Triticum dicoccoides; assembly: GCF_002162155.2. Lineage (NCBI taxonomy): Eukaryota > Viridiplantae > Streptophyta > Magnoliopsida > Poales > Poaceae > Triticum > Triticum dicoccoides. The sequence goes on along the minus strand of NW_021256029.1, from coordinate 25,148 downwards.
TTCATCCGAGTTCGTATGCAAAAGTTATGCCCATTTTACAAATTTCCAGAGAGATTTTGCAAATAAAGTCGAAATTCATATTTGTAAATTGTCCCAACAACTAGACCACATATCACATGCGAAACTTATTTTCTTTTATTTTTTTGACATTTCCATTATTTTCTTTTAATTTTTTTGAAAACTGAAAAGGCGATCCATAGGGGGTGCATTCGGGAACTTTTGGGCCATGTTAGTAATGACGCACCGTGGGGTGGTGCGCCATTGATAGTTAAACTACTAATGGCGCACCACACCCACTGTCCACAGGTGCGCCATTATTAACAATTTTTTTTCAAAACTACTAATGGCGCACGGTGGATGTGGTGCGCCATTACTATGCCCGCCGTGCGCCATTAGTAGTTTTGAAAAAATTAAATTTTTTTACTAATGGCGCACCGTGGAGTGTGGTGCGCCATTAGTATTTGCACACTAATGGCGCACCAACACATGGTGCGCCATTAGTATTTAGTAATGGCGCACCACATGTACAGTGCGCCATTAGTGTCCATCCCATCTATAGCCCTTTTCCTAGTAGTGAATGGTGCCGCCTCCATGGAGCTCAGAACTGCCGCCGTCATTCCCGCGTCAAGTCGCTGCGCATCTCCACCTCCCAGCCTTGCTGAGGCATGCCAAGGCGCTGCCTCGTGTGGACTCCTCTGATACCTCCCATCCGTGCCTCTGCATCAGTCGCCAGCGAGCAGCTGCCTCGTCCGGCCGGCCTCCTCTGGTCCCAGATTTGGTTTAGGCCACAACGGTGGTTGTTGATGTCGATTGTGCTTGCCTGATTCGGTGTTTCCTTCACTCCATCTTCCCTCTTGCCGAATTAATTGCTTCAATATGTTCCCCTCATACGCTGCTTGATTTCTGATGCGGCAAAGTCGCATGCGTATATAAATTGATTGAATGGGATGTAGAGGAGCGAGGTGGGACTAAATCTCAACACGGGATATTGAGAAGCTTACGGCGGAGGAGGCCGAGGAGGACTCACGGCGGCGCGCAGGGTCACAGCGGCGCTGCGGGTGGAAAGCGAGCGTCTGGATAAGATAAAACAGAGGATCGCAGGTTGAATTCTTACAATTATAGGGGCGTCTTTGTAAAAAGCAAAACGTTTTCCCAGGTTGCCACTAAAACAGGGACTGAGGGTTAATTTCTTATACACCGAGGGACTTTTATGCAAAATTGCTAGCGACGACGGACGGGCAGAAACCCAGTTTATTAGGTAAAGATTCGCATAGACCTATCGACCAGCGAGCGTCATGGGCCGGCCCAATAATCAGTAAAGAACGCGCTACAGTACTGGCGGTTTTGGAAACGTTCTAAGAGATTCTAGTCGGGCTTTTCTGGTTTTAGGAACAGTTCTAGAATGTAATGGAATTTCCTGAACCGGTTTTAGGTCTTTTTTTTCGTTTTAGTTTTTTCCTTGTTTCTTTTCTTTTCTATCCTTTTTTCGTTTTTCATTTTTTGTTTCATTTTGGGTTTTTATTTCTTTGTTTCGTTTCCTCTTTTATTTCCTTTTTAATTTCGTTTTTATTTTTGTTTTTTAACATATCATCAGAAATTTTTCAAATGTTCGCATTTTAAAAAATTGTTCATTTTTTCAGAAATGTTCATGTTTCGAAATTTTGTTTACATATTTAGAGAAAATCTAGAAATTTAAAAAATCTCAATTTTTCAACAAACGTTCCAAAATTCACAAAAATAGTTTAGAATTTCAATTTTCAAAAATGGTCGTATATTAAGTTTTGTTCACAAATTCAGAAAATGTGTGGAATTTTCAAAAGATGTTCCAACTTTCAGAATTTTTCACAAATTCAAAAAAGGTTCGTGTTTCCAAAATTGTTTCGAAATATCAAAAAATGTTCTGGTGATCTAAAAATATTTGCCTTCGAATTTTTGTTCAAATATTTAAAAAATGTTCTTCAATTTTACTTTCCAAATATGTTCACGAATAAAAAATTCATTTTTCCAAAATGTGTTTATGAATTCAAAAGTTGTTCAGGGAATTTCAGAAAGTGTTTGCATTTTGAAAATTTTGTTTGTAATTTCAAAAAATGTTTGCATTATTCATTTTGTTCTTGTTTGTCAAAAAATGTTTGCATTTTCAAAAAATTGTTCATAATTTGGAAAACAATTGCATTATTAATTTTTGTTCATATTTTTCAAAAAAGTTTACGTTTTCAGAAAATTGTTCGTAATCTAAAAAAATGTTCTCCCATTGAAATTTGTTTGTTTTTCAGAAAATCTGTGGGTTTCAAAAAATGATCTACTTTTTAAAATTTTGTTCAGAAAATAGAAATCACGTTTAATGTGTTTGCGTCTTATAGTTCATGCACACTTGTGTTTCATCAACTTTTCAAAGGTCTCAGACTTGTGTTTCATCAAGTAGACATACCCATATGTACTTAAGTCATCAGTGAGAGTGAGAACATAACGATATCCTCCGCGAGCCTCAACGCTCATTGGACCGCACACATCAGTATGTATGATTTCCAATAAGTTGGTTGCTCGCTCCATTGTTCCGGAGAATGGAGTCTTGGTCATTTTTCCCATGAGGCATGGTTCGCATGTCTCAAATGATTCATAATCGAGAGACTCTAAAAGTCCATCAGCATGGAGCTTCTTCATGCGCTTGACACCAATGTGACCAAGCCGGCAGTGCCACAAGTATATATGTGGGACTATCGTTATCAATCTTACATCTTTTGGTATTCACACTATGAATATGTGTAACATTACGTTAGAGATTCATTAAGAATAAACCATTGACCATCGGGGCATGACCATAAAATATATCTCTCATATAAATAGAACAACCATTATTCTCGGATTTAAATGAGTAGTCATCTCGTATTAAACGAGATGCAGATACAATTTTCATGCTCAAACTTGGCACTAAATAACAATTATTGAGGTTTAAAACTAATCCCATAGATAAATGTAGAGGTAGCGTGCCAACGGCGATCACATCGACCTTGGAACCATTCCCGACGCGCATCGTCACCTCGTCCTTCGCCAGTCTCCGCTTATTCCGCAGCTCATGCTTTGAGTTACAAATATGAGCAATGGCACAGGTATCAAATACCCAGGAGCTACTACGAGCACTGGTAAGGTACACATCAATTACATGTATATCACATATACCTTTAGTGTTGCCGGCCTTCTTGTCCGCTAAGTATTTGGGGCAGTTCCACTTCCAGTGACCCTTCCCTTTGCAATAAAAGCACCCCGTCTCAGGCTTGGGTCCATTCTTTGACTTCTTCCCGGCAACAGGCTTACCGGGCGCGGCAACATCCTTGCCGTCCTTCTTAAAGTTCTTCTTACCCTTGCCTTTCTTGAACTTAGTGGTTTTATTGACCATCAACACTTGATCACTACGGGAAACATGTAATTTGCCATCAGGAGGCGTCTTCGCCATTAGCTTTTCGTCGGGAAGACGGCAACGAGTGGGTTTGCCGTCATTAGTAGACGACGAAGAAAAACTGACGGTAAAAAAAACTTTGCCGCCTGCAAAAATAAATACAGACGGCAAAGAGCTCACTTTGCCGTCTGCAACAAAAATCACATACGGCAAAGAATCTTTGCCGTCTGTATTTTTTTTGGCACACGGCAAAGTTTTTTTACCGTCTGTATTTTTTTGGCAGAGGGCAAAGTGATCTCTTTGCCATCTGTATTTGTTTTCGCAGACGGCAAAGAAGAAGCACATCACGGGGATCAATCACGTGGATCGATGACTTGGCAATATCTCAGACGCACATCCCACGCCGTCGGACGCACGCCTCCACCCACCCCACAGCGCACGCACCCCCACGCACGCCCCCACCCACGAGGCACGACCCCACCTGCTCCAGCCACGACTCCCATCTGCTCCCCCGTGCTCCCTCTTCTCTCTAGCCTCCACCTCCCTCATCGAGCAGTAGCACCCCGCCTGCCAGCGCCCTCCTCTCTCCTGCTCCCTGCTCCCTACTTCTCCCCCGAGCTGCCACAGGCCGCAGGGCAATGCCCGCCCACCCGTAAGGCGGCCCGACCAGCCGAACTCTGATCCCAGCGCTCGCCCGTCCCCAAGGAGCTGCACGCCACGACCAGCGGCCTCCCGCATGTCCGTACGCCGCCGCGCCCAGCATCCTCCGGCCGCCGCCCTCCGGCCTGCCATCCCGCATCCGCCGCCGCGCCAAGCATCCCCCGGCCGCGCCCAGCATCCTCGGGCTGGCGTTGCGCACCACAGCTCCTCCGGTCGTGCACCCGAGCCCGTCCACACTCAGAGTTCCTCACCCGCTGGTCGTGCTCTCCGCCTCGCGAGCTCCGCCGCCAGAGCAGCCGGGCGCTCCACCTCGTGAGCTCCGCTGGTCAAGCACCGCCCATCCCCGACCTCCCTCACTGCCTCGTCGTGGCGTCGGAGCGAGTCAACTCCCGAGCACGGCTAGGACGGAGCGACATGGCTGAGCAGGTCCTGGAGACGGTGTAGCGAGCAGAGCACGGCAGAGCAGTGCGTCAAGCGTTGGAGCCGGCAGCGGGGCGAACAGAGCACTACAGGGGAGAAGGACCCGATTGATTTTTAGATTTAATTTTTAGGTTCCTTTGTGTTAATTTCCAGGACTATTCTATAGCTTTAGTTTTTTCGGGGTCATGTTTGCATTTTGTACTGCAATGTCATGGAATGAAAGCACTAAACATGGCCGATCCTTTGCCTGTTAAAAGAAGAAGAAACGTGTGTTGACCGCATCCCTCGGGAACAACACTGATGTGTTTTTTTTAATTTGATCCCTTCTTTTGTCGTATGTGATATATGAGGCTGACGGCAAAGACACAAATAGCTGACGGTAAAGATATAGTCAGGCTGACGGCAAAAATACTTCTATTTGCCGTCTGTGATTTCTAAGGATGACGGCGAAGTAGATTTGCCTGATGGCAAAGTCTTTGCCGTCTGTTTCAAGAAAAGCTGACGGCAAAGTATTCTTTGCCGACTTATCTTTGCCGTCTGACTTTGCCGTCTGCTTCCTGACGGCAAACTCTTTGCCGTCTGGATTTAGGCCTTTGCCGTCTGTGATCCACAGACGGCAAATTACCTGTTTCCTGTAGTGGATGTTCCTTTTTGATTTCTACCTCTGCTGACTTCAGCATTGAAAATACTTCAGGAATAGTTTTCACCATCCCCTGCATATTGTAGTTTATCACAAAGCTCTTGTAGCTCGGTGGGAGCGCCTGAAGGATTCTGTCAATGACCGCCTGGTCCGGGAGGTTAATGTCCAGCTGGGACAGGCGGTTGTGCAACCCAGACATTTTGAGTATGTGCTCACTGACAGAACTATTTTCCTCCATCTTACAACTATAGAACTTGTCGGAGACTTCATATCTCTTGACCCGGGCATGAGCTTGGAAAACTATTTTCAGCTCCTCGAACATCTCATATGCTCCGTGTTGCTCAAAACGCTTTTGGAGCCCCGGTTCTAAGCTGTAAAGCATGCCGCACTGAACGAGGGAGTAATCATCATCACGTGACTGCCAAGCATTCATAACGTCTTGGTTCTCTGGGATGGTGCTTCACCTAGCGGTCCTTCTAAGACATATGCTTTCTTGGCAGCTATGAGGATGATCCTCAGGTTCCGGACCCAGTCCGTATAGTTGCTGCCATCATCTTTCAGCTTGATTTTCTCTAGGAATGCGTTGAAGTTCATGTTGACATGAGCGTTGGCCATATGATCTACAAGACATATTTGCAAAGGTTTTAGACTATGTTCATGATAATTAAGTTCATCTAATCAAATTATTTAATGAACTCCCACTCAGATTAGACATCCCTCTAGTCATCTAAGTGTTACATGATCCGAGTCGACTAGGCCGTGTCCGATCATCACGTGAGATGGACTAGTCATCATCGGTGAACATCTCCATGTTGATCGTATCTTTCATATGACTCATGTTCGACCTTTCGGTCTCTTGTGTTCTGAGGCCATGTCTGTACATACTAGGCTCATCATGTTAACCTAAGTGTTTTGCATGTGTAAATCTGTCTTACACCCATTGTATGTGAACGTTAGAATCTATCACACCCGATCATCACGTGGTGCTTCGAAACAACGAACTGTTGCAATGGCGCACAGTTAGGGGGAACACTTTCTTGAAATTATTACGAGGGATCATCTTATTTACTACCGTCATTCTAAGTAAACAAGATGCAAAAACATGATAAATATCACATGCAATCAAATAGTAGTGACATGATATGGCCAATATCATATAGCTCCTTTGATCTCCATCTTTGGGGCTCCATGATCATTTTCGTCACCGGCATGACACCATGATCTTCATCATCATGATCTCCATCATCGTGTCTCCATGAAGTTGCTCGCCAACTATTACTTCTACTACTATAGCTAACGGTTTAGCAACAAAGTAAAGTAATTACATGGCGTTAAATCATTGACATGCAGGTCATACAATAATTAAGACAACTCCTATGGCTCCTGCCGGTTGTCATACTCATCGACATGCAAGTCGTGATTCCTATTACAAGAACATGATCTCATACATCACAATATATCATTCATCATTCATCACAACTTTTGGCCATATCACATCACAAAGCGATTGCTGCAAAAACAAGTTAGACGTCCTCTAATTGTTGTTGCATCTTTTACGTGGCTGCAATAGGGTTCTAGCAAGAACGTTTTCTTACCTCCAAAAAAGCCACAACGTGATTTGTCAACTTCTATTTACCCTTCATAAGGACCCTTTTCATCGAATCTGCTCCAACTAAAGTGGGAGAGACAGACACCCGCTAGCCACCTTATGGAACTAGTGCATGTCAGTCGATGGAACCTGTCTCACGTAAGTGTACGTGTAAGGTCGGTCCGGGCCGCTTCATCCCACAATACCGCTGAAGCAAAATAAGACTAGTAGTGGCAAGAAAGTTGACAACATCTACGCCCACAATAAATTAGTGTTCTACTCGTGCAAAGAGAACTACGCATAGACCTAGCTCTGATACCACTGTTGGGGAACGTTGCAGAAAACAAAAAAATTCCTACGGTTTCACCAAGATCAATCTATGAGTTCATCTAGCAATAAGAGAGAGGAGTGCAGCTACATACCCTTGTAGATCGCGAGCAGAAGCGTTTAAGAGAACGGGGTTGAGGGAGTCCTACTCGTCGTGATCCAAATCACCGGAGATCCTAGCGCCGAACGGACGGAACCTCTACGTTCAACACACGTACGGTCGGCGTGACGTCTCCTCCTTCTTGATCCAGCAAGGGGGAAGGAGAGATTGATGAAGATCCAGCAGCACGACGGCGTGGTGGTGGATGCAGCAGGGATCCCGGCAGGGCTTCGCCAAGCGTCTGCGGGAGGGAGAGGTGTAGCAAGGGGAAGGGAGGCGCCAAGTGCAAGGGTGTGGCTGCCCTCCCTCCCCCCTCTATATATAGGGTCCCTAGGGGGGCGCCGGCCCTAGGAGATTGAATCTCCAAGGGGGGCGGCGGCTGGGGGGGTGCCTTGCCCCCCAAGGCAAGTGGAGGCGCCCCCTTCCCTAGGGTTCCCAACCCTAGGTGCAGGGGGGCGCACCAGCCCACCAGGGGCTGGTTCCCCTCCCACTTCAGCCCATGGGGCCCTCCGGGATAGGTGGCCCCACCCGGTGGACCCCCGGGACCCTTCCGGTGGTCCCGGTACAATACCGGTGACCCCCGAAACTTTCCCGATGGCCGAAACTTGACTTCCCATATATAATTCTTTACCTCCGGACCATTCCGGAACTCCTCGTGACGTCCGGGATCTCATCCGGGACTACGAACAACTTTCGGTTTGCTGCATACTTATATCTCTACAACCCTAGCGTCACCGAACCTTAAGTGTGTAGACCCTACGGGTTCGGGAGACACGTAGACATGAACGAGACGGCTCTCCGGCCAATAACCAACAGCGGGATCTGGATACCCATGTTGGCTCCCACATGCTCCTCGATGATCTCATCAGATGAACCACGATGTCGAGGATTCAAGCAACCCCGTATACAATTCCCATTGTCAATCGGTATGTTACTTGCCTGAGATTCGATCCTCGGTATCCCAATACCTCGTTCAATCTCATTACCGGCAAGTCACTTTACTCGTACCGTAATGCATGATCCCATGACCAGACACTTGGTCTCTTTGAGCACATTATGATGATGCATTACCGAGTGGGCCTAGAGATACCTCTCCGTCATACGGAGTGACAAATCCTAGTCTCGATCCGTGTCAACCCAACAGACACGTTCGGAGATACCCGTAGTATACCTTTATAGTCACCCAGTTACGTTGTGACGTTTGGTACACCCAAAGCACTCCTATGGTATCCGGGAGTTACACGATCTCATGGTCTAAGGAAAAGATACTTGACATTGGAAAAGCTCTAGCAAACGAACTACACGATCTTGTGCTATGCTTAGGATTGGGTCTTGTCCATCACATCATTCTCCTAATGATGTGATCCCGTTATCAATGACATCCAATGTCCATAGTCGGGAAACCATGACTATCTGTTGATCAACGAGCTAGTCAACTAGAGGCTCACTAGGGACATGTTGTGGTCTATGCATTCACACGTGTATTATGATTTCCGGATAATACAATTATAGCATGAATAAAAGACAATTATCATGAACAAGGAAGTATAATAATAATCCCTTTATTATTGCCTCTAGGGCATATTTCCAACATGACCATGGTGTGTGCCGGAGTAGCTGGAGGTGTCGCAGTCGAGGGGGCAGGACTGCCCTCGACAGAAGGCGACGCAAGCTATGGCGGCGATGATGGAGCAGCATCCTCGATCACCCCAGCAGATGACGGCGTGTCAGCGCGTGGTGAAGAAATCGCTGAGGAACCGGGTGAAGTAGCCGACGGGGTCGAAGATGGGCCAGTCGGTCCGGGCGACTCGGCAGCCGTCGGGCCAGGTGGGCCGGGCGGCGCGGCAGCCGAAGGCCTAGGAGACGTGCATGTCCCATGCACGTAGGGTGCCAGGGAGAGCGGCGCGTCGGCCACGTGGGGGCGCCGGCAGGAGGCGTGCATGCGCCATGCACCGCTACCGCCGGAGATGGAGCCGCCGAAGGTTCCTGCACAGGAGCAACATGGCCTGAAACGGGCGTGTTAGTAGACAAATAGGACAGGTCATATTTGCGCATATGGTTACCCGTAGCCGGTTCATTGGCAGGAAAAGAGAGAACATCAGCCAAAGAGGAGACATCGAAAGTGACCCGTAGCCGGTTCATTGGCATAAGTGAAAACAGACTCGTCGAAAACAACATCACGAGAGATGTAGATACGTCCTGTGGAACGATCAAGACACTTGTAACCCTTATGCATCTGACTATAGCCCAAGAAAACACACATGGTGGAACGAAAGGCAAGCTTGTGTGCATTATATTTGCGCAAACTGGGCCAGCAAGCGCACCCAAAAGTGCGAAGAAACTTGTAATCGGGTTGCACCTTAAGAAGACAATAGATGGGTGTATCGTGTTGAAGAACAGGTGTAGGCATGCGGTTAATGAGGTAGCACGCAGTAAGAAACGCTTCATCCCAAAAACGAAATGGGAGAGAAGAATGAGCGAGCAAGGCAAGACCTGTTTTGACAAGATGACAGTGTTTGCGTCCAACAATCCCGTTTTGCTGAGAGTTGTGCGGGCAAGACACACGATGAGAGATCCCAGTGCGTTGAAAATATCGGTGCGGTCGGTGGTACTCGCCACCCTAGTCCGACTGAACGACTATGATTTTGGTGTGGAGAAGACGCTCAACATGAGCCTGAAAAGCGTAAAACACTTGCTCGACGTCAGACTTGTGCTTTAGGAGATAAATCCAAGAGAAACGTGTATAATCGTCAACAAAGCTCACATAATACTTATAACCTCCAGAAGAGGCAATAGCAGGCCCCCAAACATCAAAATGAATTAACTCAAGAGGCATAGTGGAAACATGATGAGATAAATTATACGGCAATTGTCGACTCTTAGCACGCTGACAAGCATCACACACTGAAGTCTGACGTTCAGAAGAACACACTAAATCATTATTCCTAACAATGGTGTGAACAATATTATTCGAAGGATGACCGAGACGCTGGTGCCACTGGGACGGGGTGGTCTTGACGCTGAGAGACGCTTGGCGGGTGGAGTATGATGACGCGCGACTAAACGGGATGGGGTAGAGTCCGCCATGACATCTACCGTGAAGAAGGATTTTCTTCGTGGCCGTGTCCTTAACAAGGAAAAAGAAACGGTGAAATTCCACAAAAACATCATTGTCAAGGACAAGACGGTAAACGGATAGGAGATGTTGATGAATATGTGGTAGACGAAGAATATTGCGTAAACGAAGGGATGAACTGGGTATAGTGGAATGACAAATATGCGAAATAGACAAACCTGCACCGTTTGCCACTTGTACTTGATCCTTCCCGCCGTAGCGCTCGTGGAAGTGCAGACGATCAAGATCATTCGTCAGGTGGTCCGTCGCACCGGTGTCCAGAATCCAGTGTGACGGCTCATGGGAGGAGGATGTGGACGCGGAGTTGGCGGCGCGGTGGTCATGATCATAACGGCTGCGACAGTCGCCGGCCTCATGACCCCAATTATTGCATATCTGGCACCGGGGACGCCAGCGGCGGTTGCGACCACCCCCGTTGCGACCTCCGTTTCCTCCTCCATTGCGGCTATTGCCGCCATTGTTGTTATGACCAGGGGCGTTGCCCTGGCTGTTGCCATAGCCGCCCGAGCTGGGCGGGAGGGAACCGGCAGAGGGGCGGCCGCCGCTCGGGCGGCCAGAGTCGGAGGCTCGGCCGGAAGTGTTGTTATAGACCGGCCGAGACGCGGCGTTGGCGGAGGACTACCAATCCTCGTGCTCAGACTGCTGCTGCTGAAGGGCCTCGTAGTGGAGAACGCTCGAGTAGAACGCGGGGAACGTGATTGGCACGCCCGCGAAGTTCATGGAGGCGGCGATGGGGTTGAACGCCGAGCCGAGCCCGGTCAGCATGTAGTCGATGATCTCATCATCGCGAAGAGGAGAGCCGGCGGCGGCCATCGAGTCAGCAAGGGCCTTGACCTTCTGCATATACTCGCCGGCGGGACGATCTCTCTTGCGCAGCGCCTGAATCTGGCGCCGGAGGTTGCGCATGCCGGCGCTGTTCTCGGCGGCGAACATGGTGTGCACGGCCGCCCAGGCAGCGGCGGCCGACCTGCAGCCAATGAGCTGCGCGGAGATCTCCACGCTCATCGAACCGAGGAGATGTCCGAGAACCTTCTGATCCAGCGTCCACCATTGCTCGTAGTCGGGGTTGGACATGGTGCGGGCGGCCTCGCCGGTGCCTGTCGTCACGGTCGGCGCCGGTGCGGTGGCCGAGCCGTCGAGGAAGCCGTGGAGGCGCACTCCGGCGAAGTTGGGGAGGGCAAGTGCCCTCCAGAGCATGAAGTTACTGCGGTCAAGCGAGACCGCGATGGGCGGAAGGACGGATGTGGGAGCCGTCGCGGCGGGTGCGGCGATGACGGGGGCGATCGGGAGGAGCGCGGAGGGGGTGGTGAGCGTGAGCGCAGAGGAGGGGGTCATCGCGGATGCCGGTGCGGTGGACATCGCGGCGGCGGCGGCGAGGAGAGGCGGCGACGGCTAGGGTAGGCTCTGATACCAAGTTTGAGAATAGGGTTTAGGGTTTTCCGTGGGGCAAAGCCTCTCCACGTCTTCCTTTATATAATAATCAGCATATACAATTATATACGTACAGGATACGTATACACGACACGCTAGACCTATCTTATTAACATAGCCTACCCAGTCTGTTTTCTCGATTTTGAAAAGAAAGCGAAGAAAACAACATGTATCAATCTATCTAGAGCTACCCAGTCTCTTTTCTCGGTTTTGAAAAGAAGAAGAAAAAACTCCATCCGTAGTATCTCTTCCACGTGCGTACGCTCCACGGTCTCTTCCCAAGCTGTCATTGAATTTAATTTGCCCTACCCTATCTCCACACTGTTCCCTGCCAAAAAGAGGAAACCCCACGTTCGTCTACTCCTTGAGAGATCGCCTCTATCTACCCCAGCTTGCAATGCCCCTGTGTGAGGCCTCTGCCGCGCTTGCCGTGCTCTTGGCTGAGGTCTTCATCGCCTGTTCCATGTGTTCTCTGTCGCCTCTCTCCACATCCATCTTAGGCTGTCTATGCTCTTGGCAGTGGCTGCGGTCATCTCTTCATGTGCTGTCACTTCAGGCCGCAGCCAGCCCAGGCCAATTATGGACACGACAACCAAAAGGTATGCAATATCCCGATTGGAGGAGAAGAATGCCATGTTTCATGCACATTTATTTAGTTTGTTTCCTATATTGTGGTGTCAATGTCTCGATTAATGTTGGTTTAACGTGTCTATGCCCTTCCCCCTAAAATTGGTTGGAACACTATATGCGTTTGTGTTTAATAAGAAATTACGTGCAGGCTAAACTCCGAAAGAGAAATTCTGGTCATACGTTGTGTCCTTAGGTCTGTAAAAAACAATAGTTTTGTGTACAACTACTAGGATGTACATGATTTTGTAGTCGATTTTGGACATGACACTTGCAGTCAGTATCGAGAATCCTGCGCCGCAAACCATACGGCTGCCACATCTATCGTGTTTCAGTGGTGAAAATTGGAGCATATACTCCTCAGTCAGTCAAATCCATACATTGGACAGATAAACAATAGAAAGAGAACTCAATCCAATGTGATGTTTTCCAGGTCCAAATATACAAACCATACATCAAATTTAATTGCAATTTCAAATCGCTCTGAAGAGGATTATTGTCTTTCACTAACTACCTATTTCTTTGACCTGTCAAAAAATCCT
>NW_021256029.1:10929-11437 GCF_002162155.2 Triticum dicoccoides | reverse complement strand
TTTTGCTAATTTTCTGCTCCCTCCGTAAAGAAATACATGAGCATTTAGAACACTACTTTAGTAGTTTAAAAGCTCTCATAATTCTTTACATAGGGAGTAATTGCCTTGCAGTTCCGAAAATGCACTACAATTATATGCAGTCCTCATCTGAGAACTTTGCAGTTATTAAAAGATATTAGCATATGAATTTCACCTAAGTTTTTCCATTCTGATTTATGTAATTTGCTGATGTCTGATTGCGAGAATTTTCTTTTTCGGGTTTTCAAGGTATTTGTGACATTCCAGTCTATTGCATCAGAGCACACTTTTTGTGAGATCCACAGTTAATAATTGCTCAAAGTAGAATGTTTGGCAGAGGATTATTATGGGCACACTGTACTTAGACCCAAGTTGCAAGATTCACTTTATTTTAGTTTTCTTTTCAGGTCGATGAAATTGGTAGACTGGAAAAAGTTCAGTGTATATAAATTGTTATTTTTAGTGCAATATACACATTCTGTACAAAGGT
>NW_021256029.1:0-10208 GCF_002162155.2 Triticum dicoccoides | reverse complement strand
TATATATATATATATCATGTAAAGTCACGTGCATTTGTTAGGTCCTCACTTGGCTTTTTATACACATGGAAAATCCTTTACTTTCTCAATTTAATGATATTTTCATTATGAGACGTAGCCACGTTTTATTGGTTAAAGTTATGGCCAAATTTGAATGTCGAAAGGAAAGACCATGCCTTCTTTTGGTAATCGGATTGGTACTGTATAAATAGCAATTAATACTTTTGCAGAAATTTTGTGAAATAGAGAACTGACAAAATGGAAATATCTAAAATAAGTGTCAAAATATTGTCAATAGACAATTTAGTTTGTGAAATACATGGTTAATTATAAAACATCAATGGATGACTATGAATGATCAAAGTACTAATTGATAAACCTTTGACAAGAGATAGTTGCTACCATGGAAACGACGACTCCACCAGTCAACTTCAAACGGTCCAGAAGAATTGGAAACAAAAATTACTCTCACGTGTCTTAAACACTAGACTAACCCGTGTGAATGCATGGGTTGACGACTAGTGATATTAATAAGGGCACGGGAGGAGCTCATGTAGCTATCGTTCATGAAATAACAAGTCATTGTAATAGTTTTGCTTTATGTTCTTTTGTTCATGAGTCTAGGAACCATAATTTTGAGGCTCACAACCTCGCCAAGTTTGCATGTAATCTGAATGTAGGTAGACACGTTTGGATGGGTAATCCTCATGACCCCGCTCGTGTGCCTATGAACATTCTTGAGTAATAAAGTGGCGAGGTATTTCTCAAAGAAAAGAAAAAACTCTTTAGCCCTCTCGAGCTGGAGTGGAGTTACAGGCGGGAACGAGCGCGCCCGGCTTGTGCGACCGCGGGGAGCTGTCTACTTAGGGCAGGTGCAACAGACTAGACGGTTGTTGTCTATAATACTTCTCCACGTCATTTCCAGACAGCACATAATTTTCCACCGTACATAGATTGTCGTCGACTAGTACATATGCCCGTGCGTTGCAACGGGCGATAAAAAATCACAAAACTTGCTTCCCGTGTCACTACGCTTCATTCGTATTCAGGTCTGACAAACCTTGAAAATAAGATTACCCTCATCTCTATAAGGTGCATATGCGGTTGTGTTGTTGCCACCCTAACATCCTTCTTTGGTGCATACTTAAGCTTCACACTTCACCGAATGAAAGAGTAGTGATGCATGTAACAGTCTTTTAGCGGCAGAAACATAGAATGTGATTCTCACATACTCTTCTAGAGTTTACTAATTCATTTATATTTAGAGTATTTTATAAAATTATCGAAATATTTGATTTCTAATGATTTTGATTATGTAGTTTTTTTTTTCTTTCAAAGGTTGTTTGATTTGGAAGATTATAGTATTTCATTCCTAAATAAATTCTTTTGCACTATTAAGGCTTGGCCCAAACGCAGGAAAAATATTTATACTATCTCTTGATGCATCTGTCCATACTTCCGTGGATAACCGACTAATAAAAAAGATCAACCAGGTCATAAACCAGTTGGCCGGCACGAGTACACCGCATCACCGTTTAAAAATATATCCATTCATCTGCATCCCATCACGTGTGGTCGGGAGGTTGATGCAAAGTTGTGGTCGAGCGGCCTACACGCACACCCCATCACATGTACGCCTCCACCGCTTAAGCATATCCGTCTCCACCGATATTTTGGTTCTTTCTCTCGCTACATATCTCTTTCTCATCCCCATCTATCTGTGGCCATATGCGCAAGCGAGCGAGCAGCCAGCGAGCTCAGCGACCGCCGCAGGGGCCAGAGGCGGAGGAGGTGTGGTGCGGTGCACAGTGGGAGGCAGTGTGGCCATCCTTGGAGGGCGCGGCCGGTGGTGCTCGCCGGGGACGACGGGGCCTTAAACGGCGCTGGAGCAGGCACCGGGGATTCCGTCGTGGGGCATGCCAGTAGCCTGAGGGACGACGACCTGGAGGAGCTCAAGGGGTGCGTGGATCTCGGGTAAGATTTGCACAGCAGCAGTGCAGCAGATCCCCCCCTTCCCCTGTCGGTGAGCTAACTCCTTCCCCGCTTCTCCCTCTCCCCCCCCCACTCCTGCCCACCGGTCTCCTCTCTCTGCTCACCCTCTCTCTTCTCTCTCGAACAGGAAGCATCTGTCCATACTTCCGTGGATAACCGACTAATAAAAGAGATCAACCGGGTCATAAACCAGTTGGCCGGCACGAGTACACCGCATCACCGTTTAAAAATATATCCATTCATCTGCATCCCATCACGTGTGGTCGGGAGGTTGATGCAAAGTTGTGGTCGAGCGGCCTACACGTACACCCCATCACATGTACGCCTCCACCTCTTAAGCATATCCGTCTCCACCGATATTTTGGTTCTTTCTCTCGCTACATATCTCTTTCTCATCCCCATCTATCTGTGGCCATATGCGCAAGCGAGCGAGCAGCCAGCGAGCTCAGCGACCGCCGCAGGGGCCAGAGGCGGAGGAGGTGTGGTGCGGTGCACAGTGGGAGGCGGTGTGGCCATCCTTGGAGGGGGCAGCCGGTGGTGCTCGCCGGGGCAGACGGGGCCTTAAACGACGCTGGAGCAGGCGCCGGGGATTCCGCCGGGGGGCATGCCAGTAGCCTGACAGACGACGACCTGGAGGAGCTCAAGGGGTGCGTGGATCTCGGGTAAGATTTGCACAACAGCAGTGCAGCAGATCCCCCCCTTCCCCTGTCGGTGAGCCAACTCCTTCCCCGCTTCTCCCTCTCTCCCCCCCACTCCTGCCCACCGGTCTCCACTCTCTGCTCACCCTCTCTCTTCTTTCTCGAACAGGAAGCATCTGTCCATACTTCCATCGATTACCGACTAATAAAAAAGATCAACCGGATCATAAACCAGTGGGCCGGCACGAGTACACCGCATCACCGTTTAAAAATATATCCATTCATCTCCATCCCATCACGTGTGCTCGGGAGGTTGATGCAAAGTTGTGGTCGAGCGACCTACACGTACACCCCATCACATGTACGCCTCCATCGCTTAAGCATATCCGTCTTCACCGATATTTTGGTTCTTTCTCTCGCTACATATCTCTTTCTCATCCCCATCTATCTGTGGCCATATGCGCAAGAGAGCGAGCAGCCAGCAAGCTCAGCGACTGCCGCAGGGGCCAGTGGCGGAGGAGGTGTTGTGCGGTGCACAGTGGGAGGCGGTGTGGCCATCCTTGGAGGGCGCGGCCGGTGGTGCTCGCCGGGGAAGACGGGGCCTTAAACGGCGCTGGAGCAGGCGCCGGGGATTCCGCCGTGGGGCATGCCAGTAGCCTGACGGACGACGACCTGGAGGAGCTCAAGGGGTGCGTGGATCTCGGGTAAGATTTGCACAGCAGCAGTGCAGCAGATCCCCCCTTCCCCTGTCGGTGAGCGAACTCCTTCCCCGCTTCTCCCTCTCCCCCCCACTCCTGCCCACCGGTCTCCTCTCTCTTCTCACCCTCTCTCTTCTCTCTAGAACAGGAAGCATCTGTCCATACTTCCGTGGATAACCGACTAATAAAAAAGATCAACCGGGTCATAAACCAGTTGGCCGGCACGAGTACACCGCATCACCGTTTAAAAATATATCCATTCATCTCCATCCCATCACGTGTGGTCGGGAGGTTGATGCAAAGTTGTGGTCGAGCGGCCTACACGTACACCCCATCACATGTACGCCTCCACCTCTTAAGCATATCCGTCTCCACTGATATTTTGGTTCTTTCTCTCGCTACATATCTCTTTCTCATCCCCATCTATCTGTGGCCATATGCGCAAGCGAGCGAGCAGCCAGCGAGCTCAGCGACCGCCGCAGGGGCCAGAGGCGGAGGAGGTGTGATGCGGTGCACAGTGGGAGGCGGTGTGGCCATCATTGGAGGGCGCGGCCGGTGGTTCTCGCCGGGGAAGACGGGGCCTTAAACAGCGCTGGAGCAAGCGCGGGGGATTCCTCCGTGGGGCATGGCAGTAGCCTGACGGACGACGACCCGGAGGAGCTCAAGGGGTGCGTGGATCTCGGGTAAGATTTGCACAGCAGCAGTGCAGCAGATCCCTCCCTTCCCCTGTCGGTGAGCCAACTCCTTCCCCGCTTCTCCCTCTCCCCCCCACTCCTGCCCACCGGTCTCCTCTCTCCTCACCCTCTCTCTTCTCTCTCGAACAGGAAGCATCTGTCCATACTTCCGTGGATAACCGACTAATAAAAAAGATCAACCGGGTCATAAACCAGTGGGCCGGCACGAGTACACCGCCTCACCGTTTAAAAATATATCCATTCATCTCCATCCCATCACGTGTGGTCGGGAGGTTGATGCAAAGTTGTGGTCAAGCGGCCTACACGTACACCCCATCACATGTACGCCTCCACCGCTTAAGCATATCCGTCTCCACCGATATTTTGGTTCTTTCTCTCGCTCCATATCTCTTTCTCATCCCCATCTATCTGTGGCCATATGCGCAAGCGAGCGAGCAGCCAGCGAGCTCAGTGACTGTCGCAGGGGCCAGAGGCGGAGGAGGTGTGGTGCGGTGCGCAGTGGGAGGCGGCGTGGCCATCCTTGGAGGGTGTGACCGGTGGTGCTCGCCGGGGAAGACGGGGCCTTAAACGGCGCTGGAGCAGGCGCCGGGGATTCCGCCATGGGGCATGCCAGTAGCCTGACGGACGACGACCTGGAGGAGCTCAAGGGGTGCGTGGATCTCGGGTAAGATTTGCACAGCAGCAGTGCAGCAGATCCCACTAGCACCACGTCATTAGATTTTTTTTCTAATGGCGCACCTGTGGTGCGCCATTAGAATAGCCCACGGTGCGCCATTAGTATCTGGTATACTAATGGCGCACCACATAGAAGTGCGCCATTAGTAACAATATGTTTTCAATTGTTTTTTTTCAAAAAAAAATCATTTTTTTCTTAATTTCAGTTCACTATGGCTTATTCTCGGGTCAATATGCTTATTCTCAGGTCAAATCGCACTCCGTGGTCAAACTTTCCGAAAGGTCACCCATCCTCACACTACTCCAGCCCAAGCACACTTAACTTCAGAGTTCTATCCAACCACAGCAACAGCTCACTTCACAGGCACTTGTTGATATATGTAGCATATCAATCCTATTATACCTTGTTGATGTCTAGGACTTTGTTCATGTTGATGACTATGATGAAATTTTAAAAAATATTTTAAACTTCCCGGTCATATTACGTATCATTTTTTGAAAAAAAATTCAAAAAAAAATTTCAAAACCAAATTTTTTTCTGTTACTAGTGGCGCACCACATCCACGGTGCGCCACTAGTAAGTTTGAAATTTTTTGAATTTTTTTGCCTTTAGATCTTGAAAGCCCCGTAACTTTTCGAGTACATGATTTTTCATATAAAAAACTTTTTCATCCGAGTTCGTATGCAAAAGTTATGCCCATTTTACAAATTTCCAGAGAGATTTTGCAAATAAAGTCGAAATTCATATTTGTAAATTGTCCCAACAACAAGACCACATATCACATGCGAAACTTATTTTCTTTTATTTTTTTGACATTTCCATTATTTTCTTTTAATTTTTTTGAAAACTGAAAAGGCGATCCACAGGGGGTGCATTCGGGAACTTTTGGGCCATGTTAGTAATGACGCACCGTGGGGTGGTGCGTCATTGATAGTTAAACTACTAATGGCGCACCACACCCACTGTCCACAGGTGCACCATTATTAACAATTTTTTTTCAAAACTACTAATGGCGCAAGGTGGATGTGGTGCGCCATTACTATGCCCGCCGTGCGCCATTAGTAGTTTTGAAAAAATTAAATTTTTTCACTAATGGCGCACCGTGGAGTGTGGTGCGCCATTAGTATTTGCACACTAATGGCGCACCAACACATGGTGCGCCATTAGTATTTAGTAATGGCGCACCACATGTACAGTGCGCCATTAGTGTCCATCCCATCTATAGCCCTTTTCCTAGTAGTGAATGGTGCCGCCTCCATGGAGCTCAGAACTGCCGCCGTCATTCCCGCGTCAAGTCGCTGCGCATCTCCACCTCCCAGCCTTGCTGAGGCATGCCAAGGCGCTGCCTCGTCTGGACTCCTCTGATACCTCCCATCCGTGCCTCTGCATCAGTCGCCAGCGAGCAGCTGCCTCGTCCGGCCGGCCTCCTGTGGTCCCAGATTTGGTTTAGGCCACAACGGTGGTTGTTGATGTCGATTGTGCTTGCCTGATTCGGTGTTTCCTTCACTCCATCTTCCCTCTTGCCGAATTAATTCCTTCAATATGTTCCCCTCATACGCTGCTTGATTTCTGATGCGGCAAAGTCGCATGCGTATATAAATTGATTGAATGGGATGTAGAGGAGCGAGGTGGGACTAAATCTCAACACGGGATATTGAGAAGCTTACGGCGGAGGAGGCCGAGGAGGACTCACGGCGGCGCGCAGGGTCACAGCGGCGCTGCGGGTGGAAAGCGAGCGTCTGGATAAGATAAAACAGAGGATCGCAGGTTGAATTCTTACAATTATAGGGGCGTCTTTGTAAAGAGCAAAACGTTTTCCCAGGTTGCCACTAAAACAGGGACTGAGGGTTAATTTCTTATACACCGAGGGACTTTTATGCAAAATTGCTAGCGACGACGGACGGGCAGAAACCCAGTTTATTAGGTAAAGATTCGCATAGACCTATCGACCAGCGAGCGTCATGGGCCGGCCCAATAATCAGTAAAGAACGCGCTACAGTACTGGCGGTTTTGGGAACGTTCTAAGAGATTCTAGTCGGGCTTTTCTGGTTTTAGGAACAGTTCTAGAATGTAATGGAATTTCCTGAACCGGTTTTAGGTCTTTTTTTTCGTTTTAGTTTTTTCCTTGTTTCTTTTCTTTTCTATCCTTTTTTCGTTTTTCATTTTTTGTTTCATTTTCGGTTTTTATTTCTTTGTTTCGTTTCCTCTTTTATTTCCTTTTTAATTTCGTTTTTATTTTTGTTTTTTAACATATCATCAGAAATTTTTCAAATGTTCGCATTTTAAAAAATTGTTCATTTTTTCAGAAATGTTCATGTTTCGAAATTTTGTTTACATATTTAGAGAAAATCTAGAAATTTAAAAAATCTCAATTTTTCAACAAACGTTCCAAAATTCACAAAAATAGTTTAGAATTTCAATTTTCAAAAATGGTCGTATATTAAGTTTTGTTCACAAATTCAGAAAATGTGTGGAATTTTCAAAAGATGTTCCAACTTTCAGAATTTTTCACAAATTCAAAAAAGGTTCATGTTTCCAAAATTGTTTCGAAATATCAAAAAATGTTCTGGTGATCTAAAAATATTTGCCTTCGAATTTTTGTTCAAATATTTAAAAAATGTTCTTCAATTTTACTTTCCAAATATGTTCACGAATAAAAAATTCATGTTTCCAAAATGTGTTTATGAATTCAAAAGTTGTTCAGGGAATTTCAGAAAGTGTTTGCATTTTGAAAATTTTGTTTGTAATTTCAAAAAATGTTTGCATTATTCATTTTGTTCTTGTTTGTCAAAAAATGTTTGCATTTTCAAAAAATTGTTCATAATTTGGAAAACAATTGCATTATTAATTTTTGTTCATATTTTTCAAAAAAGTTTACGTTTTCAGAAAATTGTTCGTAATCTAAAAAAATGTTCTGCCATTGAAATTTGTTTGTTTTTCAGAAAATCTGTGGGTTTCAAAAAATGATCTACTTTTTAAAATTTTGTTCAGAAAATAGAAATCACGTTTAATGTGTTTCCGTCTTATAGTTCATGCACACTTGTGTTTCATCAACTTTTCAAAGGTCTCAGACTTGTGTTTCATCAAGTAGACATACCCATATGTACTTAAGTCATCAGTGAGAGTGAGAACATAACGATATCCTCCGCGAGCCTCAACGCTCATTGGACCGCACACATCAGTATGTATGATTTCCAATAAGTTGGTTGCTCACTCCATTGTTCCGGAGAATGGAGTCTTGGTCATTTTTCCCATGAGGCATGGTTCGCATGTCTCAAATGATTCATAATCGAGAGACTCTAAAAGTCCATCAGCATGGAGCTTCTTCATGCGCTTGACACCAATGTGACCAAGCCGGCAGTGCCACAAGTATATATGTGGGACTATCGTTATCAATCTTACATCTTTTGGTATTCACACTATGAATATGTGTAACATTACGTTAGAGATTCATTAAGAATAAACCATTGACCATCGGGGCATGACCATAAAATATATCTCTCATATAAATAGAACAATCATTATTCTCGGATTTAAATGAGTAGTCATCTCGTATTAAACGAGATGCAGATACAATTTTCATGCTCAAACTTGGCACTAAATAACAATTATTGAGGTTTAAAACTAATCCCATAGATAAATGTAGAGGTAGCGTGCCAACGGCGATCACATCGACCTTGGAACCATTCCCGACGCGCATCGTCACCTCGTCCTTCGCCAGTCTCCGCTTATTCCGCAGCTCATGCTTTGAGTTACAAATATGAGCAACGGCACAGGTATCAAATACCCAGGAGCTACTACGAGCACTGGTAAGGTACACATCAATTACATGTATATCACATATACCTTTAGTGTTGCCGGCCTTCTTGTCCGCTAAGTATTTGGGGCAGTTCCGCTTCCAGTGACCCTTCCCTTTGCAATAAAAGCACCCAGTCTCAGGCTTGGGTCCATTCTTTGACTTCTTCCCGGCAACAGGCTTACCGGGCGCGGCAACATCCTTGCCGTCCTTCTTGAAGTTCTTCTTACCCTTGCCTTTCTTGAACTTAGTGGTTTTATTGACCATCAACACTTGATCACTACGGGAAACATGTAATTTGCCATCAGGAGGCGTCTTCGCCGTTAGCTTTTCGTCGGGAAGACGGCAACGAGTGGGTTTGCCGTCATTAGTAGACGACGAAGAAAAACTAACGGTAAAAAAAACTTTGCCGCCTGCAAAAATAAATACAGACGGCAAAGAGCTCACTTTGCCGTCTGCAACAAAAATCACATACGGCAAAGAATCTTTGCCGTCTGTATTTTTTTTGGCACATGGCAAAGTTTTTTTACCGTCTGTATTTTTTTGGCAGAGGGCAAAGTGATCTCTTTGCCATCTGTATTTGTTTTCGCAGACGGCAAAGAAGAAGCACATCACGGGGATCAATCACGTGGATCGATGACTTGGCAATATCTCAGACGCACATCCCACGCCGTCGGACGCACGCCTCCACCCACCCCACAGCGCACGCACCCCCACGCACGCCCCCACCCACGAGGCACGACCCCACCTGCTCCAGCCACGACTCCCATCTGCTCCCCCGTGCTCCCTCTTCTCTCCAGCCTCCACCTCCCTCATCGAGCAGTAGCACCCCGCCTGCCAGCGCCCTCCTCTCTCCTGCTCCCTGCTCCCTACTTCATCCCCCGAGCTGCCACAGGCCGCAGGGCAATGCCCGCCCACCCGTAAGGCGGCCCGACCAGCCGAACTCTGATCCCAGCGCTCGCCCGTCCCCAAGGAGCTGCACGCCACGACCAGCGGCCTCCCGCATGTCCGTACGCCGCCGCGCCCAGCATCCTCCGGCCGCCGCCCTCCGGCCCGCCATCCCGCATCCGCCGCCGCGCCAAGCATCCCCCGGCCGCGCCCAGCATCCTCGGGCCGGCGCTGCGCACCACAGCTCCTCCGGTCGCGCACCCGAGCCCGTCCACACTTAGAGTTCCTCACCCGCTGGTCGTGCTCTCCGCCTCGCGAGCTCCGCCGCCAGAGCAGCCAGGCGCTCCACCTCGTGAGCTCCGCTGGTCAAGCACCGCCCATCCCCGACCTCCCTCACTGCCTCGTCGTGGCGTCGGAGCGAGTCAACTCCCGAGCACGGCTAGGACGGAGCGACATGGCTGAGCAGGTCCTGGAGACGGTGTAGCGAGCAGAGCACGGCAGAGCAGTGCGTCAAGCGTTGGAGCCGGCAGCGGGGCGAACAGAGCACTACAGGGGAGAAGGACCCGATTGATTTTTAGATTTAATTTTTAGGGTCCTTTGTGTTAATTTCCAGGACTATTCTATAGCTTTAGTTTTTTCGGGGTCATGTTTGCATTTTGTACTGCAATGTCATGGAATGAAAGCACTAAACATGGCCGATCCTTTGCCTGTTAAAAGAAGAAGAAACGTGTGTTGACCGCATCCCTCGGGAACAACACTGATGTGTTTTTTTTAATTTGATCCCTTCTTTTGTCGTATGTGATATATGAGGCTGACGGCAAAGAC
>NW_021256028.1:0-725 GCF_002162155.2 Triticum dicoccoides | reverse complement strand
TGCAAGAAAGTACAGAGGCTTACAGGAAAAACTGGATGCACTTCGTGCACAAAACAAACAATCTCTTTCGAAGTATCAGGGTTTCATACGGAAACACCTCTGTTACAAAGGGATTTCATTTTTTTGCACTTATTTGAACTCCATAGTTTTTCTATGTTAAAAATGCACCATTCAAAGCCACATCATCAATTCACAACTCTTTTCGACTTCATTTGTTATTTTTCATGCATTTACTGATTATTTTGAGCTATAAGACCATGAAATTGAAAAGCATTTGAAACGAACTCTGAAAAGGTTCCAAGTTGGCATGGTATCATCATTTCACCCACATAGCATGTGCAAGAAAGTACAGAGGCTTACGGGAAAAACTGGATGCACTTCGTGTACAAAACAAACAATCTCCTTCGAAGTATCAGGGTTTCATATAGAAACACCTCTTTTACAAAGGGATTTCATTTTTTTGCACTTATTTGAACTCCATAGTTTTTCTCTGTTCAAAATGCACCATTCGAAGCCACATCATCAATTTACAACCCTTTCCGACTTCATTTGTCATTTTTCATGCATTTACTGATTATTTTGAGCTATAAGACCATGAAATTGAAAAGCATTTGAAATGAACTCTGAAAAGGTTCCAAGTTGGCATGGTATAATCATTTCACCCACATAGCATGTGTAAGAAAGTACAGAGGCTTACAGAAAAAACTGGATGCACTTCGTGTACA
>NW_021256027.1:0-815 GCF_002162155.2 Triticum dicoccoides | reverse complement strand
AAAAAAA
Source organism: Triticum dicoccoides (assembly GCF_002162155.2). Classification (NCBI taxonomy): domain Eukaryota; kingdom Viridiplantae; phylum Streptophyta; class Magnoliopsida; order Poales; family Poaceae; genus Triticum; species Triticum dicoccoides. The sequence goes on along the minus strand of NW_021256027.1, from coordinate 808 downwards.
ATTCGTGCCCATCCTATCAGTTTGACGAGGGAAGAGTTTTGAGACACTCGCCATTATAGTGATTTTTCGCAAAAAAAAAGAGGAGCGCAAAAAAAAGAGCGAAAAAAGGTCCAGAGTGTGCTTTTCCCTTATTTACGTGCAGCGCCGTGATTTTGTTAGTGTTCTAGGCTCGCGTCTCTAGCACGGTCTAGCCTAGGACCAGCACAGTACTGTCGTTGAGCGTTTATTCAACTTTGCATCTCTGAATTGATTATTGCTGACCCTGGCAATCGCTCTATCCAAGCTTTTGAGAGTTTTGACTATAACGGTTGCCGATCACCGCCTGCTGCTGGGTAAGAACTGGTAAGAATTTGAGATTTGCTTGACGGATTTGTGACACCCGCCACCACCACCACTTGTTAGTAGTCTGTAGGATCATATTCTTGTGTGTTTCTATTGCTGCTAACCATGCCAGGATCACAAGCCGACGAGACTGACTGGGAGAACTTGACGAACAAGGAGCTTCATGATACGTTTCAGCAAATGATGAGTGTACATGTGCAAGATGTGATAAACAGATTTGAAGAGGCCATGGAGAAGATAGATGGCATGGAGAAGACGTTTGAAACAAAGCTCGATAACAAGTTTGCTGAATTGCTTTCGCGTTTTCCACCACCACCACCACCACCACCACCACCAGCTGCTCCTGCCGCACCTCTGCAACAATAGCAACAACACCGACTACCTCCACGTCGGGAAACAGCCATCCGCCGAGCGAGCGGTGTCCCTCTTCAGTCAGGCCAAACTGCTGGTGCTGCTGTTGATACTT
>NW_021256026.1:0-3216 GCF_002162155.2 Triticum dicoccoides | reverse complement strand
CTTTTCAGAATCGGAATACCGTTTTATCAATTGCTAACTTGCTGTTTTTTATTGTTACTATTACAAAAATCAATATCTACTATCATTACTACATTTGTATCACCATATCTTCGCCGAACTAGTGCACATATACAAATTACCATTGTATTTGGTGTGTTGGGGACACAAGAGACTCTTTGTTATTTGGTTGCAGGGTTGTTTGAGAGAGACCATCTTCAGCCTACACCTCCCACGGATTGATAAACCTTAGGTCATCCACTTGAGGGAAAATTGCTACTTTCATACAAAACTCTGCGCTTGGAGGCCCAACACGAGTCTACAAGAATAAAGTTGCGTAGTAGACATCAAACCCTACTAGTTTCTGGACGTGCTTTAGCTCGGTTCGTATAGCCAATTGTTACCAGGTTCTTATCTTAGCTGGGTTTGCTTCAATTCCTCAATGGGAAACCATGAACCCTAGCAATTTTCCGGCTGGGACACCGAAGACACATTCTCCGGATTGAGCCATATGTCACATGTCCAGAGGTTTTCGAAGGTGAGGCGAAGGTCGTCGACCAGTGTTTCGACGTGTTTTGTCTTGATGACCACGTCCTCCACATATAGTTCGACTGTTTTGCCGATTTGTTTTTCCAAGCATGTTTGAATCATATGTTGGTAAGTGGCCCCAGCGTTTTTGAGTCCGAAGAGCATAGCATTGAAGCAGAAAGGGTTATATGGGGTGATGAACGTTGTTACAGCCTAATCTGATGGTATCCAGAATAGGCGTCTAGGAAACACAATGAATCGTGTCCTGCAGTTGCATCAATGATCTGGTCAATGCGGGGCAACATGAAAGGATCTTTAGGGCAAGCCTTGTTGAGGTCTTTGAAGTCGACACAAAGGCACCTGGATTTGTCCTTCTTTGATACCACGACCAAATTGGATAACCAATCCAGATGTTTGATTTCCTTGATGAACCTAGCTTATAGCAGTTTGGCTAGCTCTCCCCCCATGGCTTGACGCTTTTGACTGGAAAATCGCTGTTGTGTCTTCTTGACGGGTTTGAACCCCTTGATTATGTTCACGTTGTGTTTGGCTAGCCTGCGTCAGATGCCCGGCATATGTGAAGGGTGCCATGCAAAATATCCCAATTTTCGCGCAAGTATGTGCGTAAAGCAGGGTACACTGCGGGATCCAGCTATGCTCCGATAGACGTTGTTTTGTTGGGGTCCGTTGGGTGCACTTGAAATTTGACTATTTCCTCTACTGGCTTAAAAGAGGTGGATTTAGGTCTCTTGTCAAGGATCACATCGTCCTTTTAAACCATGGACCGTAGGGTGGTTAGTTCTTAGGCCGCTAGGGCTTCGGATAACGCCTCGAGGGCCATGCGTGCTTTGTCCGGGTCGCTCGAGATTGTGATGATTCCGTTGGGTCCGGGCATTTTAAGATTCATATAACCGTCATGGGGTATAGCCTGGAAACGTGAGAAGGTGTCTTGTCTGAAGATGGCATGTTGCCCACTGCTGAAGGGGACCACATGAAAGAGCAACTCTTCGGACCTATAGTTTTCGGGCGCGTGATACGTCCATTTTGCATCATGTTTTCCTACTGTTATTTATGTTGTTTGAGTGTATAATAATGCTTTTTGGAGTAATTCTGTTGCCTTTTCTCTCATAATATGCAAGGTATGCACAAAGGGGGAGAATTCTGGCAGCTAGAAATCGGGACCTGAAAAAGCTACGTCAAGCTACCTATTCTGCACAACTCCAAATGAGCTGAAACTTCACGAGGATTTTTAAAGGAATATTTAAGAATTATTGGAGCAAATAAGTACCAGAGGGGGGCCACCAGGTGGGCAACACCCACCTTGGCATGCTAGGAGGCCCAAGCGCGCCCTGGTGGGTGCTGCCATCCTCGGCCCACCTCTGGTGCCCCTCTTCTGCTATATAAGTTTTTTTGACCTAGAAAATAAATAAGGAGAGGACTTTCACGACGAAGCTCCGCCGCCTCAAGGCGGAACTTAGGCAGGAGCACTTTTGCCCTCTGGCGGAGCAATTCTGCTGGGGGAACTTCCATCCCGGAGGGCTATCTTCATCAACATCTTCAACAAAACTAATTCCTCTCAAACCCTAGTTCATCTATTGTGTTCAATCTTTGTACAAAAACTATAGATTGGTGCTTGTGGGTGACTAGTAGTGTTGATTACATCTTGTAGTTGATTACTATATGGTTTATTTGGTGGAAGATTATATGTTCAGATCCATTATGCTATTTAATACCCCTCTGAGCTTTAGCATGATTATCATTTGTGAGTAGTTACTTTCGTTCTTCTGGTCACGGGAGAAATCATGTTGCAGGTAATCATGTGAACTTGATATTTGTTTGATTTTTTGATGATATGTGTGTTGTCATTCTCTTAGTGGTGTCATGTGAACATCGACTACATGACACTTCATCATTCTCTATGTGTGTTGTCATTCTTTTACTACTATTGTTACTTGCTCGTTACAAATTATCTTGCTATCAAACTACTCCGCTACTTACAATTTTAGCACTTGCAGACATTACCTTGCTGAAAACCACTTATCATTTCCTTAAGCTCCTCGTTGAGTTCAACACTCTTACTTGTAGAAAAGGCTACAATTGGCCCCATATACTTGTGGGTCATCAAGGATATTTTATTGCGCCGTTGCCGGGGAGTGATGCGCTCTTGGTAAGTGGAAATTGGTAAGGAAACATCATTACTACGTGCTGAAAACAATCCTTTGAGGAGTTTGTTTGGGGTATCTTCACCTCGAACGGAACCACAATTAGTTGCCCCTCAACCTACTGCACCTACTGAAAATATTAAATACGAAATTCCTTTGGGCATGTTAGAACAACTGCTAGCTAATCCTTATGCAGGAGATGGATCCGAACATCCTGATATGCACTTGATATATGTGGATGAAATTTGCGGATTGTTTAAGCTTGTAGGTTTGCCCGAAGATGAAGCTAAGAAGAAGGTTTTCCCTATATCTTTGAAGGAAAAAGCATTGACATGGTATAGGCTATGCGATGATATTGGATCTTGGAACTGGAATCGGTTGAAATTGGAATTTCATCAAAAAATTATCCTATGCATCTACTTCATCGTGATCGGAATTATATGTATAATTTTTGGCCTCGTGAAGGATAAAGTATCGCTCTAGCTTGCGGAGGCTTAAGTAAATGTTATATTCATGCCCCAATCAATTG
>NW_021256025.1:0-443 GCF_002162155.2 Triticum dicoccoides | reverse complement strand
TGAATGCCTCTCTTTTTTTTCATGCAGCGCAAGGGTAATTGAATATGGCAAGTACTTTGTCACAGTCAGGGAGCTCGCAAACTCAATGAAGAAGGAAGGTTTTGTCTTGAGCCATGTAATGGAAGTTGGTATAGAGACTATAATGATGAACTTGCCACCAGACTCAAAGAAGCTCGTGATGCCCGTCAGGTTCTCGGTAAGAAAACGTGAAGCAACTAATAGTGTAGTTTTGCATTTCTTTCTTTTTCTTTTTTCATAAAAGGTCATGCTCATGACTGTATTCTTTTTTACATCAGGTTCAGATGCAAAACAAGGAATTGAACGGCACACTACTAGGAAAAGGGCTATAGATGGAAATGACACTAATGGCGCACCAGACAAGTGGTGCGCCATTAGTATATACTAATGGCGCACCACCCTCTGATGCGCCATTAGTGTTGAAA
>NW_021256024.1:0-2744 GCF_002162155.2 Triticum dicoccoides | reverse complement strand
TATATATATATAATAGACATTTTTGAAATACCCCATATAAATAAAAGTATTTTTTAGAAATGATTAACATGCAGGGTAATAGCATATTTGGAATCTAAACATTTTTCTAAGCGTTTTCCATTTATAACATGTTAAATTTTATGTTAATATTTAAAAGATATGAATATTTTAAAAAGTACTTGAATCTGCAAAAAAAAAGTTAGAGTAGCTGGACCATACTACAACACTATGCAGCCCTTGAGCAAGATAGTTCTATCTTACGCCAACAGGAATTCAAAGGATGATAAAAGGCAAAAAAGGGAAGAACTGGTATTCAAACTTGGGTGTCCCAAGTAGAAGAGCATGGCACCGACCAGTCCGGCTATTGTAGACTTGTAATACAGTACGTCAGTATTTTATTTGAACTAAACACGACGGGCAATGACGTAAGGAAAAAACAAATAGTTTTTTCCACTTACAAGTGGCATTAATGGGTAATTTTTGCTAACTTCAAGGGTAATTTAGATGACGTACGATCAGAAGCAATATCTGCTTTATTATTAGATTAGAATAGAGAAAGATGGCTCTGGTGGGGGAAGCAGAACAAATGGAGGGAAGAAGGCACAAGACGGACAGAGTCAGAGATTGCCTGCCTACATCTCAACATCTCTGGCTGACCGGTTTCAGAAAACAGATGGCGCGGCGTGTTGTCGGAAAGGCGTCAGAAACTGAGATGGAGAAGGCCGCACGCGGCTAAATTTCGTGTTTTGACCCTTTTTTCAAACCTATTCGAGATCTGACCCTAGTTTAAAAAAAAATTCGAGATCTGACCCTTTTGCTACCGCCAGGGACCATGGCGGTAGGGTGTAACAGCCTACCGCCAAGAACTCTGGCGGTAGGGTTGCATGCCCTACCGCCAAAATCCGCCTAAATATTGAACACAGTGCGTGCTCGTGCCTACTGTCAAGCACCTTGACGGTAGGGTTGTGCAGGCTATCGCCAGCCCGTTTGGCGGTAGAGATGTTTCCTACCGCCAAAGTCCCTGGCGGTAGGCTGTTAGACCCTACCGCCATGGACTCTGGCGGTAGCTGGGTCAGATCTCGAAAAAAATTCAACTTAAGATCAGATCTCGAATAGGTTTTAAAAAAGGGTCAAAACACGAAATTTTGCGGCCGCACGCTAGCTTAATACCCTGAAGCTGAACACCTTAGTGAGTGCTATCGGTTGTAAACTCCCTACTCCCTAATGAGTGCAAAATGTATGTCCTGGGCAATCAGCAGCGCGCACGTACCTGTAAGGAGGTAAATATATTAGAAGTCTTAAAATTTATACGCGGCGGTCAGTTGGTACATAAATTTGTAAAATACGTATTTCTGGTTTACAAACTTGCATAAAGATGCAAATACGGTCACATTTTACATACGCGAACATATCTACTGCCTAGTTGGTAGGCCAGCGTGGCAAGGGCCCACTGTCAGCCACTGTAATAGTTCTTGCATAGTATATATCGACTCTTTTCTAGACTGCTGAGCCAAGTAGTGTAGTACTTGAACTAGTGTGACTATTTATTTCTTAACACAGGTCTTGCCATTGCTGTCTCTCCGTGTACACGTACGCACGCAGCACCCAGAATGCAGTGGCGATGAGCAACAACATATCAGACCAGCCAGCATATTAACGATCCATCACACGCCGTACAGTACATGCAGATCTTATTATTGATTATTAGGCGCGTACATGTTTGTTAGTAACAGAAAGGTGTAACACAGCTTCCGGGTGCCTCCGCATCCTTTATGAACAGTAATTTCAAAAATAATTTAAAAAAATCTGAAACTTTGCAACTTCAAAGATGGTCAAAATTTATAGGTTCTTGCAAGTTTTCATGCCAAAATGTCATCTAGAGAAAGGTGTACAAACGAGTTTCAGATTTTAGTGCTAAAACTGCTTGAAACTTCAAGCACTGAAATCCTTTTTGTGTGTAGAGCTCCTCGAATGGTTTTTGCATGAAAACTTGCAAGCATCTACAAAGCTTGATCATCTTTGATGTTGCAAAGTTTTAGAATTTTTTTTTTGATTTACTGTTCATAGAGTTGAAAAACCATTTCTTGTTAGTAACCGTTGGCGATGACGAAATCTCACTACTACTACTAGTAGATAGTATAGTAATCAATCGAGCATCTATATATCTGCAGACTAGAGATGTAGTGCACCTCGACGTCCGGCGCGATCAGTAGCTCAGATGCCAATGTTGGGGTAAGAGCCGCCCTCCTTGAGCATGCCACAGCGCGTATCGGGGCGCAGCGGGATCAGGTAACCCTTGTCACCCCAGTCATCTCCATAAGAATTCTTGAGAATGTAGGAGTTGAAGTCGTAACTGACAAGTAAGAGCAGCTGGTGATCGTTCCGACTTCCGCATTGCTTGTCCTTGCCATAGAAGCCGCCCTCGTAATCGCTCAAGTCTGTGTTGTTGCCACCGACAGCGATGGAGACGACGGTAGGGCCAACCGTGACTGCTGAAAGCAGTTGGTACTAGTGGCGGAGCTTGAAAAGAATCTATGGGGAGGCTAAAGACATACAATTTTTTTTAACCAACTACAACATCAATAACCACACATACACACCTTTGAAAAACATCATATGGAAAAAATAACATATTTCTCATCGCGAGGGCAAGAGAGAGGGGAAGGAGTATTTTTTTCCTCTCCCGTTGCAATGCACGACCTCTTTTGCTAGTAGATTACTAACACCTAGTAAGAAAATCATTT
>NW_021256023.1:0-3216 GCF_002162155.2 Triticum dicoccoides | reverse complement strand
CTTTTCAGAATCGGAATACCGTTTTATCAATTGCTAACTTGCTGTTTTTTATTGTTACTATTACAAAAATCAATATCTACTATCATTACTACATTTGTATCACCATATCTTCGCCGAACTAGTGCACATATACAAATTACCATTGTATTTGGTGTGTTGGGGACACAAGAGACTCTTTGTTATTTGGTTGCAGGGTTGTTTGAGAGAGACCATCTTCAGCCTACACCTCCCACGGATTGATAAACCTTAGGTCATCCACTTGAGGGAAAATTGCTACTTTCATACAAAACTCTGCGCTTGGAGGCCCAACACGAGTCTACAAGAATAAAGTTGCGTAGTAGACATCAAACCCTACTAGTTTCTGGACGTGCTTTAGCTCGGTTCGTATAGCCAATTGTTACCAGGTTCTTATCTTAGCTGGGTTTGCTTCAATTCCTCAATGGGAAACCATGAACCCTAGCAATTTTCCGGCTGGGACACCGAAGACACATTCTCCGGATTGAGCCATATGTCACATGTCCAGAGGTTTTCGAAGGTGAGGCGAAGGTCGTCGACCAGTGTTTCGACGTGTTTTGTCTTGATGACCACGTCCTCCACATATAGTTCGACTGTTTTGCCGATTTGTTTTTCCAAGCATGTTTGAATCATATGTTGGTAAGTGGCCCCAGCGTTTTTGAGTCCGAAGAGCATAGCATTGAAGCAGAAAGGGTTATATGGGGTGATGAACGTTGTTACAGCCTAATCTGATGGTATCCAGAATAGGCGTCTAGGAAACACAATGAATCGTGTCCTGCAGTTGCATCAATGATCTGGTCAATGCGGGGCAACATGAAAGGATCTTTAGGGCAAGCCTTGTTGAGGTCTTTGAAGTCGACACAAAGGCACCTGGATTTGTCCTTCTTTGATACCACGACCAAATTGGATAACCAATCCAGATGTTTGATTTCCTTGATGAACCTAGCTTATAGCAGTTTGGCTAGCTCTCCCCCCATGGCTTGACGCTTTTGACTGGAAAATCGCTGTTGTGTCTTCTTGACGGGTTTGAACCCCTTGATTATGTTCACGTTGTGTTTGGCTAGCCTGCGTCAGATGCCCGGCATATGTGAAGGGTGCCATGCAAAATATCCCAATTTTCGCGCAAGTATGTGCGTAAAGCAGGGTACACTGCGGGATCCAGCTATGCTCCGATAGACGTTGTTTTGTTGGGGTCCGTTGGGTGCACTTGAAATTTGACTATTTCCTCTACTGGCTTAAAAGAGGTGGATTTAGGTCTCTTGTCAAGGATCACATCGTCCTTTTAAACCATGGACCGTAGGGTGGTTAGTTCTTAGGCCGCTAGGGCTTCGGATAACGCCTCGAGGGCCATGCGTGCTTTGTCCGGGTCGCTCGAGATTGTGATGATTCCGTTGGGTCCGGGCATTTTAAGATTCATATAACCGTCATGGGGTATAGCCTGGAAACGTGAGAAGGTGTCTTGTCTGAAGATGGCATGTTGCCCACTGCTGAAGGGGACCACATGAAAGAGCAACTCTTCGGACCTATAGTTTTCGGGCGCGTGATACGTCCATTTTGCATCATGTTTTCCTACTGTTATTTATGTTGTTTGAGTGTATAATAATGCTTTTTGGAGTAATTCTGTTGCCTTTTCTCTCATAATATGCAAGGTATGCACAAAGGGGGAGAATTCTGGCAGCTAGAAATCGGGACCTGAAAAAGCTACGTCAAGCTACCTATTCTGCACAACTCCAAATGAGCTGAAACTTCGCGAGGATTTTTAAAGGAATATTTAAGAATTATTGGAGCAAATAAGTACCAGAGGGGGGCCACCAGGTGGGCAAAACCCACCTTGGCATGCTAGGAGGCCCAAGCGCGCCCTGGTGGGTGCTGCCATCCTCGGCCCACCTCTGGTGCCCCTCTTCTGCTATATAAGTTTTTTTGACCTAGAAAATAAATAAGGAGAGGACTTTCACGATGAAGCTCCGCCGCCTCAAGGCGGAACTTAGGCAGGAGCACTTTTGCCCTCTGGCGGAGCAATTCTGCTGGGGGAACTTCCATCCCGGAGGGCTATCTTCATCAACATCTTCAACAAAACTAATTCCTCTCAAACCCTAGTTCATCTATTGTGTTCAATCTTTGTACAAAAACTATAGATTGGTGCTTGTGGGTGACTAGTAGTGTTGATTACATCTTGTAGTTGATTACTATATGGTTTATTTGGTGGAAGATTATATGTTCAGATCCATTATGCTATTTAATACCCCTCTGAGCTTTAGCATGATTATCATTTGTGAGTAGTTACTTTCGTTCTTCTGGTCACGGGAGAAATCATGTTGCAGGTAATCATGTGAACTTGATATTTGTTTGATTTTTTGATGATATGTGTGTTGTCATTCTCTTAGTGGTGTCATGTGAACATCGACTACATGACACTTCATCATTCTCTATGTGTGTTGTCATTCTTTTACTACTATTGTTACTTGCTCGTTACAAATTATCTTGCTATCAAACTACTCCGCTACTTACAATTTTAGCACTTGCAGACATTACCTTGCTGAAAACCACTTATCATTTCCTTAAGCTCCTCGTTGAGTTCAACACTCTTACTTGTAGAAAAGGCTACAATTGGCCCCATATACTTGTGGGTCATCAAGGATATTTTATTGCGCCGTTGCCGGGGAGTGATGCGCTCTTGGTAAGTGGAAATTGGTAAGGAAACATCATTACTACGTGCTGAAAACAATCCTTTGAGGAGTTTGTTTGGGGTATCTTCACCTCGAACGGAACCACAATTAGTTGCCCCTCAACCTACTGCACCTACTGAAAATATTAAATACGAAATTCCTTTGGGCATGTTAGAACAACTGCTAGCTAATCCTTATGCAGGAGATGGATCCGAACATCCTGATATGCACTTGATATATGTGGATGAAATTTGCGGATTGTTTAAGCTTGTAGGTTTGCCCGAAGATGAAGCTAAGAAGAAGGTTTTCCCTATATCTTTGAAGGAAAAAGCATTGACATGGTATAGGCTATGCGATGATATTGGATCTTGGAACTGGAATCGGTTGAAATTGGAATTTCATCAAAAAATTATCCTATGCATCTACTTCATCGTGATCGGAATTATATGTATAATTTTTGGCCTCGTGAAGGATAAAGTATCGCTCTAGCTTGCGGAGGCTTAAGTAAATGTTATATTCATGCCCCAATCAATTG
>NW_021256022.1:0-1255 GCF_002162155.2 Triticum dicoccoides | reverse complement strand
GCCGCCGTCTTTTGATATCTTTTCCTTGGCGAAAAACTAGTCACTGTGTGTCTTGTTCCTGTCAGCCTAGAAATTTTGCTGACTTGTCCTTTGCATTTTTGAAAATATGTTTCATTAGGCAACATTTTCGAAAGATGATCAAATTGTTAAATCTGAAGGAAAAAAAATCAGGAGCTGTTCTCCGGTGTGTCAAGATAGATATTGGTCCGTTTCAGAATTTCAGTTCATGTTAACATCACCAATGATCATTCTGCTGCCTTAATCCTTTATCCAAACGGATGCAAACTCTAGATTAAGCAATGTTGTTTTCCATTTCCTTTCTAATTTTGACATCTTAGGCATTTTTATTGAAAATGAGGATACCCCCGGCGTGTGAATCGGTTGAGGCACGCAGAAGTACAATCTTTTGAAATCATTCAGAAGGGACTACTCCAGCTAGCAACTCTAGCCACGTCAACCACTTGCGCCATCCTTGCTAGCACTCCCAACCAGTTGGAAAGAAACATGTTTTGAAATTCAGTCACATAGAACAAGTGATCCCTCTGTTCACTTTTATAAGGTGTTGTAGAAACTTCGGACAATGTGCAAAACAGCTCAATTTCAGTTGTCTGAAACAATTATAAAAATGAACGAAGGGAGTATTAAATGATGCCACACTCTCGATGGGTGGTGCGATTCATCCCTGACCTTTGTGCAGCCAACCTGCTGGTTTATTCTCGTGCAGTCCTCCGCTGAGCGGGGGTTCAACAACTGGTGTTGCTCGATGACCAAGGCAATGTGGTGGATTACCGTGTGTGTCATGCAGGAAAAGCGGTTGCGTAGGGTTAGGGATGAAAACGGAGAGAAAACGGACAAAACTGGGTGCTACTACATTTGTTTTCATAGTTTCTTATAGAAATGGAAACAAATACAGAAATCACAAAAATGAATACGGAAACGGATACTACCGGAAACAAACATGGTGCAAATACAGAGCGGACACAGAAACATAAATGGTCGTTTACCGGAACTTTAAAACCCCTTGAATCATAGCAAAATACACACAATTTTAAAGATATGTTATCATGGCTACAAAATAATATGATTATGTCAGCTACTTACCATAGTATCGTAGTAGTATAGGACAATTGTGTGTAGGGTCTAGTTGAGTACGTGTGTGGTAGTAGAAGTTGAGCCTCAAACGATCCATTCTGCTTAGTTGGTCGTTGTGTGTTGTTTGGTGGTAAGGCTACAAATCAGTCATAGGCTTATAGTA
>NW_021256021.1:0-601 GCF_002162155.2 Triticum dicoccoides | reverse complement strand
ACAGGGCTCCACCCAAGGGTAACGGTTGCGCGAGTCCACACAGGGCTCCACCCACGAAGGGTCCACGAAGAAGAAACCACCCACAAAGGGTCCACGAAGAAGCAACCTTGTCTATCCCACCATGGCCATCGCCCACACAGGACTTGCCTCACTAGCGGTAGATCTTCACGAAGTAGGCGATCTCCTTGCCCTTACAAACTCCTTGGTTCAACTCCACAATCTTGTCGGAGGCTCCCAAGTGACACCTAGCCAATCTAGGAGACACCACTCTCCAAGAAGTAACAAATGGTGTGTAGGTAATGAACTCCTTGCTCTTGTGCTTTAAATGATAGTCTCCCCGACACTCAACTCTCTCTCATAGGATTTGGATTTGGTGGAAAGAAGATTTGAGTGGAAAGCAACTTGGGAAGGCTAGAGATCAAGATTCATATGGTAGGAATGGAATGTCTTGGTCTCAACACATGAGTAGGTGGTTCTCTCTCAGAACATATGAGTTGAAATGGTGTGTGTGTTCTGATGGCTCTCTCTTCGAATGAGAAGAAGGTGGAGGGGTATATATAGCCTCCACACAAAATCCAACCATTACACAGTTTTCCAATCT
>NW_021256020.1:0-1101 GCF_002162155.2 Triticum dicoccoides | reverse complement strand
TCATCATCGATGAACATCTTCATGTTGATCGTATCTACCATAGGACTCATGCTCGACCTTTCGGTCTCTTGTGTTCCGAGGCCATGTCTGTACATGCTAGGCTCGTCAAGTCAACCTAAGTGTTTCGCGTGTGTAAATCTGTCTTACACCCGTTGTATGTGAACGTTAGAATCTATCACACCCAATCATCACATGGTGCTTCAAAACAACGAACTGTCGCAACGGTGCACAGTTAGGGGGAACACTTTCTTGAAATTTTTAATGAGGGATCATCTTATTTACTACCGTCGTTCTAAGTAAACAAGATGTATAAACATGATAAACATCACATGCAATCAAATAATAGTGACATGATATGGCCAATATCATATAGCTCCTTTGATCTCCATCTTGGGGCTGCATGATCATCTTGTCACCGGCATGACACCATGATCTCCATCATCATGATCTCCATCATCGTGTCTCCATGAAGTTGTCACGTCATCTATTACTTCTACTACTACAGCTAACGGTTAGCAATAAAGTAAAGTAATTACATGACGTTTATGTTGACACGCAGGTCATAAATAAATTAAGACAACTCCTATGGCTCCTGCCGGTTGTCATACTCATCGACATGCAAGTCATGATTCCTATTACAAGAACATGATCAATCTCATACATCACATATATCATTCATCACATCCTTTGGCCATATCACATCACATAGCATACCCTGCAAAAACAAGTTAGACGTCCTCTAATTGTTGTTTGCATGTTTTACGTGGCTGCTATGGGTTTCTAGCAAGAACGTTTCTTACCTACGCAAAAACCACAACGTGATATGCCAATTGCTATTTACCCTTCATAAGGACCCTTTTCATCGAATCCGATCCGACTAAAGTGGGAGAGACAGACACCCGCCAGCCACCTAATGCAACTAGTGCATGTCAGTCGGTGGAACCGGTCTCACGTAAGCGTACGTGTAAGGTTGGTCCGGGCCGCTTCATCCCACGATGCCGCCGAATCAAGATAAGACTAGTAACGGCAAGCATATTGAACAAAATCAACGCCCACAACTACTTTGTGTTCTACTCGTGCATAGAAACTACGCATAGACCT
>NW_021256019.1:0-3146 GCF_002162155.2 Triticum dicoccoides | reverse complement strand
GTTTTCGCCCACACGATCGTGATCCGACGATGGAGAGCATGGAAGTGACTTAGATGGGTTATTGGGCTGTTTTGGAGGGGTGTTGGGCTATAACTCAAAAGAGGCCTTTGCGGTTGTGCGGTTAACCGTTGGAGTACCAAACGAGCTCCAAATGACCCGAAACTTGACAGGTGGTCTACCGGTGCTATACCAGGGCCGCTTCGCAAGGCTCGGTCCATTTTGAGAACATTTAACACCCGCACACGAAAAGAGACAAGAGGGGTGCGCCGGTGCATGTGGGAGTGTCGGATTGCGAAACGGACAATGGGGAAAATGCTCGGATGCATGAGACGAACACGTATGCAAATGAGATGCACATGATGACATGATATGATATGCATGACATGAATAAAATGCAAAACAAAAGACAAAACCCAACCACAGAGGGAATATCATATCACATAGCCGAAAATGGCAAGAGTTGGAGATACAAAGATGGAAAGTTACATCCGGGGTGTTACAACACTCCACCACTACAAGAGGATCTCGTCCCGAGATCTAGGACTGATCTAGGACCGAAATCTTATCCAGAGTTGGATGAGTCAGCTTTGCTTGTAGCCCAAGTAAAGTTGCCACGTGTGTTTGAAATCTGACCGTTGGAACACGTGTCAGTTCCTTAGTGACCCAGGGTCATTTCGGGCAAATCAGGTCGGGTTGCCTAGTGGCTATAAATAGCCCACCCCCTACACCATAAATTGGTGGGTGCTCAGAGTTAGTATACGGCTTTTGTCGTTTGAGAGCAACCCACCTCGAAGCATTTGAGAGAGAGAAATCCTTGCGAGGACAAAGCCCAAACACCCAGAGCCAAAGAGTGTTAGGCATCACTGAAGTCTTTCTGTCTGTGTGACCTGAAGACTTATTACACTTGAGGACTGTGTATCCTCCAGCCGGTTAGGCGTCGCGTTCTGAGCATCCAAGAGTCATTGTGGATTGCCGGGTGAACGAAGTCTGTGAAGGTTTGGAAGTCTACCTTGAAGACTTACCAGAGTGATTGGGTGAGGACTAGGTGTCCTTAGCCCAAGGGGAATAAGGTGAAGACACAGTCTTTTGAGTTGAATCTCAGCCTCCCTAACCAGACGTACAGTTGTCACAGCAACTGGAACTGGTCCAACAAATCCTGTGTCTTCAACAAGTGACTGATTCTATCTCTTCCCTCATTTACTTTGAGTTTGTCTTCGTGAAGTCATTACTTATCTGTCTTATCTGATTGACTTCATTGCTTGACTACTATTGTTGATTGGCTTCATACTATCTTCCATCCTGATCCTACTACCTAGCTACTATTAGTCTTTGTACGTTAACGCTATTGCTTACTTGACTATGGCTTGCTTGTTGTAGTTTATCTTCCGCTGCATATCAATTAGGTCATTTCTATTATTTGTCTTCGAAACTTCCACGTTTTTAAGACTTTGATAAAAATCGCCTATTCACCCCCCCCTCTAGTCGATAACTAGCACTTTCAATTGGTATTAGAGCAAGGTACTCCCTTGTTCTGTGTGATTCGGTTTAACCACCTGGAGTTTCAGCTATGTCGACTGTAGGGATAATCAAAGTCTCCGCTGCTTGTCCGGTGTTCGATGGAACTGAATATCCCTACTGGAAGAATAAGATGCGCATGCATCTTGAAGCCATTGATGTCGACCTCTGGTATGTCGTCAAGAATGGCATTCCCAAAACTGGTGAAGGTGTCGCCCCTACTGATGTCAAGAAGTTCATTCAACTGGACTCGACTGCAAAGAACATCATCTGTGGTCATCTGACCAAAGGACAGTATGGCCGTGTGAGTGCTCTGGAAACGTCAAAGCTAGTCTGGGACTGGCTGTCCAAGGTCAATGAAGGCGTCTCTACACAGAGAGACCAGAGGATCAGTGTTCTTCGCAATCTCTTCAATCACTTCAAGAGAAACGGCAATGAAAATGTCTAGCTCACGTTTGATCGCCTCACCGACATTACAAATGAGCTTCAGGCTCTCGGCGCCACTGAGATCACCAAGCATGAAATTGTCAAGACACTGCTGAGATCACTTGACACCTCTTTTGACACCCTTGCCCTCATGATACAAGAACGTCCTGACTTCAAGACACTCGATCCGTCTGATATACTTGAGAGGCTCAACACACATGAGTTCCAGCTTTCTGAGAAAAGAGATATCTATGGCCCCAACTATGGCCGAACTCGTGCTTTGAAGGCAAAAGTTGTTTCCTCATCTGAAGAAGAAGAATCTGACTGTGGTTCTGACGATCCTGAAGACATTGGAAGGGAGCTTGCTATGCTTGTGAAGAAGTTCCAGAAATTCACCAAGAAGAAGGGCTTCAGTAAGTCTTCACGATCCAGTTCAAGAAATGATGAAGCTTCCACTCAAGACAACAAGAAGAGAACATGTCACAAGTTTAAGAAGCCTGGGCACTACATCTCTGAGTGTCCTCAGTGGGACAATGAGAAGAAAAAGAAGAAGAGCAAGGAATATGACTCTGATGACAAGAAGAAGAAGAAATCATCAAAGTCTTCTTCCAAGTCCAAATCAAAATCCTCATCTCATAAGAAGAGCTCATGTGGCAAGGCTCGTGCTTTTGTTGGCAAGGAAATGGATTCAGAGGAGGAGTCTGCTTCTGAGGAGGCAGAGGTGGAATCTGAAGCTGAGTCCGACTCTGGCATTGCAAGTCTGGCTCTGGCCACAGCCTACGTCGCAAAGTCCATCTTCAACTCTGAAGACAATGACTCCCACACCAACGCTGATGATGACAAGGATGATCCTGCTCCCACATACTGCTTCATGGCACGCGGTGCCAAGGTAAAATCGCGCGATGCTTACTTTCAAACATCAAGTGAAGATGACTCTGATTGTGAATCTAAACCCAGCTACAAAACACTTGCTAAAATTGTTACTGAACAACAAAGGGCTATGGAACATAATCAAAAACTGTTAGAAAAAAGTGATGACCTATTGGACGCGAAAATGACACATTCACAATCCTTAGTTGAAGACATAAAAATCTTCATACTAAGTATCAAGAACTTGAAAGTCTTCATGAGACGCTCTCAACCACTTATGAAAATCTCTCCTATGATTATCTTCAAAGGAAGCAAGAGCTTGAGAAACTGAAAGC
>NW_021256018.1:0-770 GCF_002162155.2 Triticum dicoccoides | reverse complement strand
GAGTTTGGCCTTCAGTTAAAACAATGTGAAATAGTTTCACTACTCACGCCACCTGGAACACCACAATGTAATGGTGTGTCCAAACGTCATAACCGTACTTTATTAGATATGGTGCGATCTATGATGTCTCTTACTGATCTACCATTATCGTTTGGGGGTTATGCATTAGAGACAGCTGCATTCACGTTAAATAGGGCACCATATAAATCCGTTGAGACGACACCATGTGAACTATGGTTTGGCAAGAAACCTAAGCTGTCGTTTCTTAAATTTTGGGGTTGCGATGCTTATATGAAAAAGTTTCATCCTGATAAGCTCAAACTCAAATCGGAGAAGTGCATCTTCATAGGATATCCAAAGAAAACTATTGGATACACCTTCTATCACAGATCCGAAAGGCAAGACTTTTGTTGCTAAATTCGGAAAACTTTCTGGAGAAGGAGTTTCTCTCGAAAGAAGTGAGTGGGAGGAAAGTAGAACTTGATGAGGTAACTGTACCTGCTCCCTTATTGGAAAGTAGTTCATCACAGAAATCTGTTCCTGTGACTACTACACCAATTAGTGAGGAAGCTAATGATGATGATCATGTAACTTCAGATCAAGTTACTACCAAATCTCGTAGGTAAACCAGAGTGAGATCCGCACCAGAGTGGTACGGTAATCCTGTTCTGGAAGTCATGTTACTAGACCATGACGAACTTGCGAACTATGAGGAAGCGATGATGAGCCCAGATTCCGCAAAGTGGCTTGAAGCCATGAAATCTGAGATG
>NW_021256017.1:0-1929 GCF_002162155.2 Triticum dicoccoides | reverse complement strand
GGACTAAAGCCCAAACTCTTTAGTCCCGGTTCGCTTATGAACGGGACAGAAGGGGCCCCACATGGCCACTGCGCGGCACCCAGGCAGGAGGACCTTTAGTCCAGGTTGGTAACACCAACTGGGACCAAAAGGTAGCCACGCATCAGCAGCTTGCAGGCGCTGGGGTTTTTGAAAGGGGGGTTAGGGGTTTTGGAGGGTTAATTTAGGGGTTTCATATTATGTTAGCTAGCTAATAGAGAGAAGTGACATCTTTTTATCTTCGTGCTTGGTCGAAGCTAGCTACTATACATATAGAGAGAACTCGACACGGTAGCTAGTAAGAAAATGAAGGAACCATTAATTACACAAGATCGTCATGCATGAACATATACAAAGAGAAGTGACCTCTCTTTCTCCGAGAGATTGGTCGAACAACAAGTTTTCATGTATATATCCGACGCTACTATGTATATTCGATTTCCACATGGTATTCTCTGTCTTTATCTATGACGTGGTCAAAAAAGAATCCCACCAATTCCTCTAGAATGGCTCGTATGCGATCATGTGGTAGGAGTTCATCCCGCATCTGCCACACTAATTTAAAGAAGGGGGTCAATATATATATATATGAATGAAACTCAACACAATTGATGGTAATAAAATTAAATTGTGAATATTATTGTTTACGTACTTCAAATTGTTGCTTAGAGTAGCCCCGCTGAGAGGTCGCATTGTAGATGAACTCGCAAATGTAGTATCCACATAAATTATTCCCGCCTTCCTGCCACAAGCACTTTACGCGAAATAGAGGTCAATCAAATTGATGATCAAGCATGATAAATTGTATTGATGAAACTAGAATCAATGAGAGATGCGCGGAATTAGCTAGTACTACTTACTTTCGGGTGTGTAAATCGCAGCTCCCTCTGCAGTCCCGGAACCATTCCGGTGAACTCTTTCCAAACCCTGCAAGACAAAGAAAATAATTACTTGATTTCATCAAATGAACAAAGTTGCCGATATGGTGTGATAATGACTGATTGAACTTACCTCTGAAGCATTTCAGTCATATCCGCATAGTCCTGGGGATCTTTTCGTCTCGAGTCTAAGACAGTTACTACTCCCCGGTCAAGATTAATCTCTAGCAGAATAAAGTGGAAGCTACGCACGCATAACTCATCAATTACATTACTATAACCTCGAGTAAGCGAAACCGAATATGCACAAGACAATAACACTCACTTGAAGTTGTAAGGAAAGAGTATTTTCCCTTTGTTTTGATTTCAAAGTAATGATTCTAGCAAGTTGCCCTCAGTATCTTTGACTCTTTTTTTAACCGACCATTCATTTACGATATTTGGGTTAATGAACCCAATGTCATAGATTTGTGCCTTTTTGCATTCGACGATCTTCAATCTGCATAATATTGTGAGGATAATTATATATACATGCAATGAAAGAGCTGAGCTATAGAGACTTAATTCCGGAAGTAATACTTACAGACAGTAGCAAGTCATGAGTTGTTTGTCGAGGGTGTCTTGATTGAGTAACTGGAATAACTCCACAAATTCATCAGGCATCATCTCGACTCCAACGAGGTCATGCTCCTCTTTAATGCTCAGCATCACACTATCATTCCCAGACTTCCTGCAGGTTTCCATGTACCATTCATGCAATCTTCGCATCATCATTGTTAGAGGAGGATGATCAGGTTTGACAAGAGGCTTCCCATACTCATATCTGAAGATGTCTACCACATCTAAATTTCAAACTCTACATCATCGCTCAGGTAATCACCAAGATTGGTACTGGGCAGTACCGTCGGATGATTAGCGACGATATCGCTAGACACCTTGAGCGGGGGGATGATTGCTTCGCCTATACGCCGAGCTAGGGAATTGTATTCTCACTTCTTCGTTTTGCTAGCCTTGCATCACTGGAAGTACTTCC
>NW_021256016.1:0-767 GCF_002162155.2 Triticum dicoccoides | reverse complement strand
GATATTCCCTTCGTGGTTGTGTTTTTTCTTTCATATTTCTTTTTGTTCATGTCATGCATTTCATCTCATGTCATCATGAGCATCTCATTTCCATTCATGGTCGTCTCTTGCATCCGGTCATTTTCCCCGTTATCCGTTTCGCAATCCGACGCTCTCTTGTGCCCCGTTGCACCCCTCTAATCTTGTTTCGTGAGCGGGAGAAAAATGTTCTCAGAATGGGTTGAGATTTTTCAAGTGGACTTGGTACATCACCAGTAGCCGCCTGTCAAATTTTGTTCCATTTGGAGGTTGTTTGATGCTCCAACAGTTAACTAGGTAACCGGAAAAGCCTCTCTTTCATTGCAGCCCAACACCCCTCCAAAATAGTCCAATAACCCATCTAAACCCCCTCCATGCTCTCTGTCGTTGGATCACGATCGTGTGGGCGAAAACCTCAGCTCATTTGGACACTCCTAGCTCCCTCTACCAATATATTTTCCTCCCATCCTCGTTTTTCACGGTACAAACCCGAGCCATCGCCCCACCTCATAGCCGGACATGTCCGATCCCGCCGGACGAAACTTCGCCGCCGCCCGCAGCCAATTATAGCGCGCCACATCAGCCTCGCTGCCGCCGCCACATGGGCGCCCGCCGCCCCGCGCCTCCCGCCGGCCCGCGATGCCCATGCCTGGCCCGTGGGGCCCGTTCCCTCGCTGCCGCCTCCCGCGGGTGTCCGCTCCCGAGAGTGCCGACCGTCGCCGCCGTGCCCTTCACTGTCTTTGGCCGCT
>NW_021256015.1:0-698 GCF_002162155.2 Triticum dicoccoides | reverse complement strand
CGAAAATCCCTCGGTCCGGTCCGGTGAAAGCTCGGTCCGACCGAGCGGACCGACGAGCACGAGCTATGGCATGGCCAGGGCGTGGCGGGGGCATGTCTGGACGAGGCGGGGGCGTGGCGGGAGCGTGCCTAGGACGTGGCAGGGGCGTGGCGAGGGTGTGTCGAGGTCGCGGCCGGCGCGTGGCGAGCGCGTGGCCAGAGCTGCATGGCGGGCGCGTCGGTCGTGCGCTGGTTGATGGGGTCATGTACCTAGGGTAGGGTCATGGACCTGATCTAAGTAGCTTACCCAAGGACACCCTTAGAAGAGGTCGCCTTCCAGTCGACCAACGAGGGACTCACTCGACTGACTTGAAGGACTCGACCTCGAAAACTCACTCGACCACCAGAAGGTCAAGAGGCACTCTGCACTGCAACGGCCTGTAATTAAGTAGACTTTATGATAGTAAAGACACTTTATGTGGGGCGTTACCAGTAACGCCCCAGACTTAACTCACCTTAAACCCTCTCCTACGTGGGCTTGCTGGGGTCCTGGCGCACTCTATATAAGCCACCCCCCTCCACAGGCAGAGGGGTTCGGCACCTTGTAACTCATATACTCATAATCCACTCGACCGCCTCCGGGCTCCGAGACGTAGGGCTATTACTTCTTCCGAGAAGGGCCTGAACTCGTACATCCCTTGTGTTTACAACCTCTCCATA
>NW_021256014.1:0-1225 GCF_002162155.2 Triticum dicoccoides | reverse complement strand
CCCCAAATACTTAGCGGATAAGAAGGCCGGCAACACCAAAGGTATATTTGATATACATGTGATTGATGTGTACCTTACCAGTACTCGTAGTAACTCCTGGGTATTTGATACCGGTGCCGTTGCTCATATTTGTAACTCACAGCAGGAGCTGCGGAATAAACGGAGACTAGCGAAGGACGAGGTGACGATGCGCGTCGGGAATGGTTCCAGAGTCGATGTGATCGCCGTCGGCACGCTGCCTCTACATTTACCTACGGGATTAGTTTTGAACCTTAATAATTGTTATTTAGTGCCAAGTTTGAGCATGAACATTGTATCTGGATCTCGTTTAATACGAGATGGCTACTCATTTAAGTCTGAGAATAATGGTTGTTCGATATATATGAGAGATATGTTTTATGGTCATGCTCCGATGGTCAATGGTTTATTCTTAATGAATCTCGAGCGTAATATTACACATGTTCATAGTGTAGATGCCAAAAGATTTAAAGTTGATAACGATAGTCCCACATACTTGTGGCACTGCCGCCTTGGTCACATTGGTGTCAAGCGCATGAAGAAGCTCCATGCTGATGGACTTTTAGAGTCTCTTGATTATGAATCGTTTGACACGTGCGAACCATGCCTCTTAGGTAAAATGACCAAGACTCCGTTCTCCGGAACAATGGAGCGAGCAACCAACTTGTTGGAAATCATACATACCGATGTGTGCGGTCCAATGAGCGTTGAGGCTCGCGGAGGATATCGTTGTGTTCTCACTCTCACAGATGACTTGAGTAGATATGGGTATGTCTACTTAATGAAACACAAGTCTGAGACCTTTGAAAAGTTCAAGGAATTTCAGAATGAGGTGGAGAATCAACGTGACCGAAAGATAAAATTCTTATGATCAGATCGTGGAGGAGAATACTTAAGTCACGAATTTGGTACACACTTAAAGAAATGTGGAATCGTTTCACAGCTCACGCCGCCTGGAACACCTCAGCGAAACGGTGTGTCCGAACGTCGTAATCGCACTCTATTGGATATGGTGCGGTCTATGATGTCTCTTACCGATTTACCGCTATCATTTTGGGGATACGCTCTAGAGACAGCTACATTCACTTTAAATAGGGCACCGTCTAAATCCGTTGAGACGACACCGTATGAATTATGGTTTGGAAAGAAACCTAAGCTGTCGTTTCTAAAAGTTTGGGGATGCGAAGCTTATGTCAAGAAACTTCAA
>NW_021256013.1:0-595 GCF_002162155.2 Triticum dicoccoides | reverse complement strand
TAATAGTCCATGAAACGGGCCAGAATCGGCCAAAACTGCCAGTGTTGGTGACCGACATGTAGACGCATCCCAGGGTTTGTTAATCGTGGTAATCACTCCTGGACCCCAAAACAGTGAGTAATAGTCCATGAAACGGGCCAGAATCGGCCAAAACTACCAGTGTTGATGATCGACAAGTAAACGCATCCCAAGATTTGTTAATCGTGGAAATCACTCTGGGACCCCAAAACAGTGAGTAATAGTCCATGAAATGCGCCAGGATCGGCCAAAGCTGCCAGTGTTGATGACCGACACATAGACGCATCCCAGGGTTTGTTAATCGTGGTAATCACTCCATGACCCCAAACCAGTGAGTAATAGTCCATGAAATGCGCCAGAATCGGCCAAAACTGCCAGTGTTGATGACCGATACGTAAACGCATCCCAGGGTTTGTTAATCGTGGTAGTCACTCTCGGACCCCAAAACAGTGAGTAATAGTCCATGAAACGGGCTAGAATCGGCCAAAACTGTGAGTGTTGATGACCGACACGTAAACGCATCCCAGGATTTGTTAATCGTGGAAATCACTCTGGGACCCCAAAACAGTGAGTAATA
>NW_021256012.1:0-1164 GCF_002162155.2 Triticum dicoccoides | reverse complement strand
AGTTTTGGCAAGGTGGCCTGCTAGGTGCAGCAGCTCGAATCCTCAGCCTGCCAAAGCAGCCAACTCTCAAATTTCAAGGTTTAGCAAGCATCATATTATAGTAACTGACAGCTCGAATCCTCAGCCTGCCAAAGCAGCCAACTCTCAAATTTCAAGGTTTAGCAAGCATCATATTATAGTAACTGACTGCATGTAATTCCCTAGTTATTTGAATCCAGTCATCAATTTTTTTCCACATTCCATGCATTACTGATGCTGACCATAAATCCTACAATAACTAAGCATCAATTTTTGTTATGGCAGAATCCATACACTAACTCAGCAAAACTATGACATATTTATCGTACCATTATTAACTGCACGAACAAATCCAGCACTAACCTTGTGTTCCATCCAGGAGCCCGGGGGTTCCTCTTCCCAGTTGACAGCTCCGAAGGCGGGGAGAGCTCTCTCTCTACTTTCCGCC
The DNA here is from genome assembly GCF_002162155.2 of Triticum dicoccoides. Classification (NCBI taxonomy): domain Eukaryota; kingdom Viridiplantae; phylum Streptophyta; class Magnoliopsida; order Poales; family Poaceae; genus Triticum; species Triticum dicoccoides. The sequence continues at coordinate 698 of NW_021256012.1, read as the reverse complement.
GGCGCTTCCCTGGCTGCCAAGATCTAAGCGTCTTCGCTGACCATCGTCCGTGCCTGCTACACCACACCCTGATCCACCACCATGTCAACCCCCCATCGCCGTTGACGGCATAGCAGGCAGCACCATGCTCTCTCCTACATCCTCCAGGAAAGTGGATCTGATCTAGAGCAAACCAAATCCCTTTCAATCAATTAATCCAGGTCACTAACCCAGGAACTCGACCGCGAGAAATGGAAGGATGTATGTACCCGTGTATCGGCTGCACCAGGAAGTCCACGGTGCCTCGCCACCGACGCACCTTCTTTCCACGACTCAATCTCCAACTCCCATATTGAACTACACACTAGGCATAGAAGACACTACACGATACATTCAATTTCCACCTGAAGCCACCGAACAGAAAAGCGAACTTCCTGGTCCATGGATCAGACGGGTACGCAAATTTTGGTCCATGGCTCGCCTTGTCACAGGCGAACGGCCGTCAGCCTGCCTGTTAAATTAAGGCTCACCACCCACCTCAGCCGGATACGTACATCTGAATAGTCAACACTTTCTATCAGTCCACCAACACCTCTATAATGAAATGGCCCAGATCAAAATGCACTATTCAACGTCGAGGATTTTGAGCTCATTTGAGCTTAAGCCCAATAACTCCACGTCAAAAGACAACGCGTAACCTGAGTCTTCTTCTACCTCTT
>NW_021256010.1:0-660 GCF_002162155.2 Triticum dicoccoides | reverse complement strand
GAGAGGCAAGTGGGGAGGCGCACATTCCACATCGCTTTTATAAAGGGGCAGAGATCTCCCATTTTCACCCACGCCTTCTTCCTGCTTTTCTCATCCGTTCTCGCACCCTCGAGCTCCAGCGCCCAAGTTCTCACCTTCTCCATAGGACCGCAGCATGTCCGGAGCGGGAGGCAAGTGGATGTCTCCTCTGTCATAGAGGAGAACATTACCAAGCTCCGGGAGGCCGGATACCTGGCCACAAGTATCGCGCACAGGCTTCCAGCAGAGGGACAGATTACCCCCGTGCCGAAGTCTCCGGAGAGAGTAGTTTTTCTACTTCATTTCGTCCTTGGACTAGGATTTCCACTCCACCATTTTGTCCGCAGGCTCATGTACTACTACGGGCTGGATTTCCATGATCTGGCCCCGAATTTCGTCCTCAACATCTTGGCGTTCATCATCGTGTGCGAGGCCTTCCTCCGCATCAAGCCTCACTTCGGCCTGTGGTTGAAAATCTTCTGCGTGAAGCCGAAGATCCTGAGCGGCCGACAGGCGGAGTGCGGAGGTGCCATGGTGGGTGGCGGCCCCCAAATTCAGATCCGGAATCCCCATGTGGCTCCCTTCTTGGGAGAAGAAGGGCCTGGCCTGGGGCGAACCCACGGAGCTGACCGGACTCGAGAC
>NW_021256009.1:0-420 GCF_002162155.2 Triticum dicoccoides | reverse complement strand
TCCACTCGTACCCCCAAATTCCTCACCTCACTCCTACAGAAAACCCCCAGCTCCCCTTCTTCTTCGCTCGCACTACAACTAGGCTCATCATTCGTTACTCTGCTCAAATCCATGAGAGCAACGCGACGCCCTCGAGGGAAATGGAGTCGGCTGACCCCATCACCAAGAAGATGAGGCTCCCGCCAGAAGCGACGCCTGTTGTAGATCCCGCACCCGGCAGCGCAGGGAGAAGCGGCGACCCCGCCCCCACCGGATCCCAGGAACCCATAGAATCTCGGGTGGACTGCATCAGCGATCTCCCGGACGCCGTCCTTGGGGAGATCATCTCGCTTCTCCCCACCAAGGTTTGCTGCCGCACCCAAGTCCTCTCAATTTGGTGGCGCCCTCTATGGCACGCCGTGCCCCTTAATCTCGACTACC
>NW_021256008.1:0-2283 GCF_002162155.2 Triticum dicoccoides | reverse complement strand
ACTAGCCTCACAAAGCGGTTGATCCAGTGGGGGGATGGACTCTTGGCTCAGCCGGGCAGAGAAGTGTTGATCAAGAGCGTTGCTCAAGCCTTGCCCACGTACATTATGGGTATTTTTAAACTCCCGTTCTCAGTGTGCGATGATCTTACACAGATGGTAAGGAACTTTTATTGGGGTTCGGCAGAAGGTAAACAGAAGGTAGATTGGAGAGGGTGGGATCATTTGTTGCAACCGAAAGATAGAGGAGGTTTGGGGTTCCGTGATTTCAGAATGTTTAATCAAGCTCTCTTGGCTCGCCAGGCCTGGAGATTGTTAACCAAACCGGAAAGTTTATGTGCCCAAGTTCTTAAGGCAAGGTACTATCTGAATGGTAGGTTGGAAGACACTGTGTTTGTAGGAAACGCTTCTTCGTCGTGGCAAGCTATTTGTCATGGGCTGGAGTTGTTGAAAAAGGGGCTGGTGTGGAGGGTGGGGAATGGGAGAAGCATTCGTGTGTGGCGTGACAACTGGATACCTAGACCCTTCTCCTACAAGCCAATCTCCCCCCAAGGAAGGTGCCGTATTCGCTTTGTCTCTAACTTGCTAAATGATAATGGCTCTTGGAACTATGGGCTTCTTTCTAGGTATTTTCTGGCAGCCGATGTGCATGAAATATTGAAGATCCGAGCTTCTCCCAGGCTGGTTGAGGATGTTTTGGCTTGGGGACCGGAGAAGAGGGGTATTTTCTCTGTGAAATCTGCTTATTCGTTGGCGTTTGATCTTGAACATCATGAAGCAGCAGCCTCATCGAGCTCTTCCCAGTCTGGAAGTAGAGCTTGCTGGAGCTTTATATGGAAGGTTGGGCTCCTCCTACAGTTCGGACCTTTGTGTGGCGTCTAGCAACTGATTCTCTCCCAACTTGGCAGAGGAAACACCGAATTTGTCTTGAAATAGTGAGCATTTGTCCGGTTTGCGGGGTTGAAGAAGAAGACAACCACCACCCATTCATTAGATGCCAACTTGCTCGTGACCTATATCTAGCCATGGCGAAAGTGTGGCAACTTCCAGACTTACATACGATATTGAATAATGGCAAGGAGTGGTTGCTGCATGTCCTGTCTCCTCTGAATGAGGTTGGTCGGTTGATGGTGCTGCTGATTTTTTGGAGGAGTTGGTTCGTCAGAAATGAGTTGGTTCATAATAAGCCGGCCCCGTCTATGGAAGCTTCTATTCGTTTCTTTCGATCCTATCTGGATTCCCTCGTTGGCATCAAACTAAATACTGAAGCGGACCCAACAAAAGGCAAAACTTGTATCGTCTATGATATGCCGGCACCGGCAAGGCACGCTCATGTACCGAAGACAGAGGGTTGGAAACCTCCATCGTCTGGTTGGTTGAAGTTGAATACGGATGGCTCGTTTGAGTCTTCAGAGAGGGCAGGAGCCGGAATGATTCTGCGAGATCACCGCGGTTCTATTAACTTCTCAGCATGTCGAGCACTGTTCTCTTGTAGGGATGCGTTGGAAGCCGAACTTTGCGCATGCATGGAGGGGCTTTCACTTGCCATTCAACGCACTGAGCAGCCGGTAACTATGGAGCTGGACTCTCTGGAAGCAGTAACATTGATTTCAAGCGCGGACGTTGATCGGTCGGTGTATGCTTCCATGGTGCAGGAGATCAAGCACTTAAGGTCCCTTAGACAAACTTGTATTACTCATGTTTCCAGATTTCATAATAGGGCTAGTGATTGCTTAGCTCGTTTTGCTCTATCCCAAGGTAGAACTATGACTTGGTTGGGGTCAGGCCCAGATGAGGTGGTGCGGATTGTCGCTGATGAGTGTAACGACAGTATAATTAAGTAATACAAGCTGTTTTCCCGCAAAAAAATTAAAAAATTGCTGCAATAATGGAGGAAAGTCCAGAGAAAAAATTGAAGCTAGAGACGAACACTATAAAGCATCTTTTTTCAGGGAAAAATAATGATGTATTTTATCTATGTTGTAATTTTTAGTTTTATCAACGACTTTTGTTGTTTATATGTTTATTTCAATGTCTTTGTTCTGATGTGTTCTATTTCAACAAGCAATAACCATTTGTTCCCCGCAAAATAAAAGAAGCAACAACTACTCCCTCCGTTCCTAAATATAAGTCTTTTTAGATATTCCAATACAAACTACATATGAATGTATATAGACATATTTTGGAATGTAGATTCACTCATTTTGCTTTGTATGTAGTCCGCACTGAAATCTCTAAAAGACTTATATTTAGGAACGGAGGGAGTATTTGCTAAAAAAATGTTTC
>NW_021256007.1:0-1350 GCF_002162155.2 Triticum dicoccoides | reverse complement strand
ATTTCACAAGAGAACCAAGCACATCAAGAGACGCTTCAATTCCATTCGGGATTTAGTCCAAGTGGGAGACATAGAAATTTGCAAGATACATACAGATCTAATTGTTGCAGACCCGCTGACTAAGCCTCTTCCACAAGATAAACATGATCAGCACCAAGGCTCCATGGGTATTAGAATCATTACTGTGTAATCTAGATTATTGACTCTAGTGCAAGTGGGAGACTGAAGGAAATATGCCCTGGAGGCAATAATAAAGTTATTATTTATTTTCTTGTATCATGATAACTGTTTATTATTCATGCTAGAATTGTATTAACCGGAAACATAATACATGTGTGAATACATAGACAAACATAATGTCACTAGTATGCCTCTACTTGACTAGCTCGTTGATCAAAGATGGTTATGTTTTCTAACCATAGACATGAGTTGTCATTTGATTAACGGGATCACATCATTAGGAGAATGATGTGATTGACTTGACCCATTTCGTTAGCATAGCACTTGATCGTTTAGTTTGTTGCTATTGCTTTCTTCATGACTTATACATGTTCCTATGACTATGAGATTATGCAACCCCCGTTTACCGGAGGAACACTTTGTGTGCTACCAAACGTCACAACGTAACTGGGTGATTATAAAGGTACTCTACGGGTGTCTCCGAAGGTACTTGTTGGGTTGGCGTATTTCGAGATTAGGATTTGTCACTCCGATTGTCGGAGAGGTATCTCTGGGCCCTCTCGGTAATGCACATCATTTAAAGTCTTGCAAGCATTGCAGCTAATGAGTTAGTTGCGGGATGATGTATTACAGAACGAGTAAAGAGACTTGCCTATAACGAGATTGAACTAGATATTAAGATACCGACGATCGAATCTCGGGCAAGTAACATACCGATGACAAAGGGAACAACGTATGTTGTTATGCGGTCTGACCGATAAAGATCTTCGTAGAATATGTAGGAGCCAATATGAGCATCTAGGTTTCGCTATTGGTTATTGACCAGAGACATGTCTCGGTCATGTCTACATTGTTCTCGAACCCATAGGGTCCGCACGCTTAACGTTACGATGATAGTTTCATTATGAGTTTATATGTTTTGATGTACCGAAGGTTGTTCGGAGTCCCGGATGTGATCACGGACATGACGAGGAGTCTCTAAATGATCGAGACATAAAGATTGATATATTGGAAGCCCATATTTGGACATCGGAAGTGTTCCGGGTGAAATCGGCATTTTACCGGAGTACCGGGAGGTTACCGGAACCCCCCGGTAACCTAATGGGCCTTAATGGGCCTAGTGGAGAAAGTAGAGAGGAGGCCAAGGGGCTGCCGCGCGCCCCTCCCCCC
>NW_021256006.1:0-1984 GCF_002162155.2 Triticum dicoccoides | reverse complement strand
GGGGGGGGGGTGATGTGTACCTCTCATACATGAGCAATTGCTGGAGTTGACTGGTGAGCTGCTCCACATCCAAATGTTCCATGTTTGTTGCATCCTTTCCACATCCAGTTAGAATGTTCTTCAAAACTACCTTCACATCAGCATTCTGACCCACCTTGACAAAAGCCATAGGATGGTATTGTGCTTCCAGCTTGTCATACACAGCCTTGACAAGTGCGTTCTTGCCCAATCCTCCCATCCCAACGATAGAGAATATCTTGAGCTTATTGTTTGGTACATTGCCATCCTCCTCAAATAGCCTTATTAGCTCATCTCTTGGTTTTTCAATGCCAATTAGTTCTTCTTGATCCTTCTTAGCCCAAATTTGAAGGTCAGTGGTCGCGTTAGCTTTTACATTAGCTAAAACATTATTGACATCAAAATTGTACATATTTCTATTGTCAGTCACACACTGAACTTTGTTCTTGATGTCTTTGATCACACGACCAATATGATTGATGGCATACTGCCAGGGATCTAGACCCTCATCCGAGAGCTCACTACTAGTAGATTCATGCTCGAGAGGCACCAGCAAGCTGTCGACCATATCCTCAATCTTATATGATAGCTCCTTGACCTCGTTAACCCAAAATTTAACCCCATCATGATTTTCCAGCTTGGGCAAGTCAAGGTGAAGTTTCATCAATTCTTGTGAAAAAGACTCGATGTCAATCTTCATGTTATGTTCTAGATTGTTTTCCTCTGTGATGAGCTTTCCCAACTTGTCAAGCACGCTGCCCATAGCTCCCCTTGTGACATCGACTGCTCGGTCACTTTCTTCCTGTAGGTATTTCATATTTGTATGATAATGGCGTGAAAATATTGCTCTCTCCGGAAGCAGTTTGCTCTTTCCGAAAATAGGGTTATATTTAATCTTCAAATCCACCTCATCAACAACTATACCAGCCTCTTCGAACATGCATTCTATGATAGTCTCATCTCCAAGGCCTTCACTCACTTTTCTGCTCTTAATGATGAACTTTTCAACATGTTCAATATGTTGTGGCGGCACTGTTATCTTCACACCATACTTGGATTGAGGTCTCACAATGCCTTTATTTGGTTGTGCACCATAGAGTCGTGGTCTTGAGGGTTGGATGTTGAAGGCAATGCAATTAGCTGTATCGTTGGTTAGTTCAACTGAGCATGATATCTCCTTCTTTCCCTCAGAAGGAAGTCGTATTTCAAGCGGCTTAATCCCAAGCATGTCGTCTTCATTGTAATCAGGGCATATCTGTGAGGAAAGGGCTATATCTGTTTAGATGAATGTATACTTCCTCCATATTATAAGTTGCATTTGTACAAAGGAAAAAGTTATACATATATTTAAATTAAATTTCTATGTTATACTATTCAATACAAGACATATATGTTTATGGAGGCAAAGTTTGATGACTGTTATTCGTGTGAAGGAAGCGTCATCTTAGGATAAGATAAGATAGCACACACACTTTTGGCAGAACAGAAATTCCTCGATCACATGTAAAAAGGATTACAGATGCATCCCCATCAAACATCGTTCTCGTGGCATTCCTACACTTGCAAATAAACTAGAAAACTTAGAGTAGCAACATTTTTCTTGCCTCGGAGAAGACTAAAGCTGATGAGGATGTCATTGTAAAAATTATTGGCCACAAAAATGCTTGATAACAAGTGGTAAGTAGATGAAAAAGGGCAGATTGCAAAATAAATACGTTAATATGAAAACCATAATGATATATTAGATCCTCCTATGTTCTTACAATGTATAACCAACATAGTCCACTTTATCCAGGATGTCATGCAAACACAAGTGGACTTCACAAAAGCAGAAAAAGCCCGGACATCCTCGATAATCAATGAACTTGATAAAATTCCAAAAAGTCACGTACTATCCGTGCCATAAGATTGTCATGTGGATAGCCAGTCATGTGGATAGCTACCAAACTTACTAGAATTGTTTAAT
>NW_021256005.1:0-2068 GCF_002162155.2 Triticum dicoccoides | reverse complement strand
TGTGCTGAACTCGGAGGTGCCATACATTCAGATCGGTTGGATCGTGAAGACGTTCGACTACATCAACCGCGTTAACCTAACGCTTCCACTTTTGGTCTACGAGGGTATGTTGACACACACTCTCCCCCTCTTGTTGCTATGCATCTCCTAGATAGATCTTGCGTGATCGTAGGAATTTTTTTTGAAGTTGCATGCTACGTTCCCCAACACTCTCCCCCTATCATTGCTATGCATCTCCTAGATAGATCTTGCATGAGCGTAGGAAAATTTTGAAATTGCATGTTATGTTCCCCAACAATTTCCAGCTCATTTGGACTCCATTTGATATTCCTTTTCTGCGAAACTCAAAAACAAGGGAAAAAAAGAAGCTGGCACTGGACTCTAGGTTAATAGGTTAGTCCCAAAAATCATATAAAATAGCATATAAATGCATATAAAACATCCAAGAAGGATAATATAATAGCGTGGAACAATAAAAATTATAGGTATGCTGGAGACGTATCAAGGTTTCTCTCATGAAGGCAAATAGTACGGTGGGTGAACAAATTACTGTTGAGCAATTGATAGAAAAGCGCAAAGTTATGACGATATCCAAGGCAATGATTATGCAATATAGGCATCACGTCCGTGTCAAGTAGACCGACTCCAAGCTGCATCTACTACTATTACTCCACACATCCACCGACTCTTGCCTGCATCTAGAGTATTAAGTTCAAGAGAACAGAGTAACGCTTTAAATAAGATGACATGATGTAGAAGGATAAACTCAAGCAATATGATGAAAACCCCATCTTTTTATCCTTGATGGCAACAATTCAATACGTGTCTCACTATCCCTACTTTGTCACTGGGTGAAATCATGCAAGATTGAACCCAAAGCTAAGCACCGCTCCCATTGCAAGAAAAAGCAATCTAGTTGGACAAACCTACAAAGATATCAAATCATGCATATAGGAATTCAGAGAATATTCAAATAATATTCATAGATAAGTTGATCATAAATCCACAATTCATCGAATCTCGACAAACACACCGCAAAAGAAGATTACATCGGATAGATCTCCAAGAACATCGAGGAGAACATGGTATTGAGAATCAAAGAGAGAGAAGAAAACATCTAGATACTAGCTATGGACCCGTAAGTCTGTTGTAAACTACTCACGCTTCATCGGAAGGGCAATAGAGTTGATGTAGATGCTCTTCGTGATCGAATCCCCCTCCGGCAGGATACCGGAAAAGGCCTCAAGATGGGATCTCATGGGAACAGAAGGTTGCGTTGGTGGAAAAGTGTTTTCGTGGATGCTTCTGAAGGTTCTGGCATATAAAAGATCCAAAACAGATAATATAATAGCATGGAACAATCAAAAATTATAGATACGTTGGAGACGTATCAATGCCCTCCAGCGTGCTTATCTCTGGGCTGGTTGCGACAAGGTCACAGGTGGGAAATGTAAGGTCAACTGGGATCAAGTTTGCAAGTCAAAGCTGCATGGTGGTCTTGGGATCCTAAATCTTTAGAAGTTTGCGACTGCTCTTCATCTCCGTTGGTTGTGGTTTGACTGGCAGGACTCAATCAAGCCTTGGTCGGGCTTGGGCACCCCTTGCGACAAGAATGATCAAAATATCTTCGCATCGGCCTCCAAGGTTCAGGTGGGCGATGGTCTTCGTGCCACTTTCTGGGAGTCAACTTGGCTAGATGGCATTAGGCCAGAATATATTGCTCCCAAAATTTACCACATCTCCAAAAAGAAAAACTCTTTCGTTCATAAGGCATTGCTCAATGGCTTCTGGATCTCCCAGGTGAATGTTGCCTCGGGCATCACCTCTGAGCGCATCGTCCAGTTTGTTGCGCTTTGGGAAAGACTCGCCCACATCTAGTCAAACCCAGACATGCCAGATTCCATCACTTGGAAACTCACTACTAGTGGCCACTACTCCACAGACTCGGCATACAGGGCTCAGTTTCTTGGCTTGGTGGACACGGATATGAATCAAAATGTGTGGAAGAACTGGGTGCCCCCAAAGTGTAAGTTTTTCGCTAGGCTTGTTATCAACAATAGAATTTGCA
>NW_021256004.1:0-1623 GCF_002162155.2 Triticum dicoccoides | reverse complement strand
TTGTGCCATGATTATTGTGTGCTGCATATGAACTTGAGCCCTACATGTATTTTGGTCTATGCCATGCCATCTTTACAGGGGTGTATGCCATGTATTTTTGTGATCAATGTGGTGACTAGCACATGCATGCAAAGTAGCTCTCGTGATGTTGCTGTTTTCAGGGACTTAGAATTTCACTAAGTCCTTTTCCCTGTTGTTATTTTTATGCCATGTATTAATGTTGCTACAGAGTGATCCATGCCTCTTTTGAGTATATTCAGTAAGGATGATTTTGACATATGGTTATGCTCTATCCATCCATGTCCTTGTTTGCATTTATGGAGTACCCTAGTATGACTCAATCTTGCTCTACTTTTGCTATAAAATGTTCCTGGCAGATTGTTTACGTGTTAATCAATTTTGCCAAGGTTGTTGTAGTTGATCCTTGCATGCTATGAGATGGTTCTTGCCATGGTTAGCTTCTTGAACATGTCTTCTTGCTGGGTGTATACTTAGCTTGTCATGCAGTTCCTTGTGTTGAGTGCATCGAGCTCGCAAACATGCCTACGTTGCTGAGAGAAGCACCATTTGAGGAGAGCCTTCTCTTAGAAATTCCAATGAACTCGGTCATAAGCTTTAAATAGGCCCCTCCTTCAGTGACTGAATATAATGAATGCACTCGAACGCTATAATTGAGTTGTCAGAAACAAGTCGCCCGGGAATGAAAGCATTTTGATTTTCAGAGATGAGATCGCACAAAAAAGGCCGCATCCTATTAACCATACACTTTGACACGACTTTGTAAATCACATTGCACAGGCTAATTGGTAGAAAATCGTCTAGGCAAACTGGGTGTTGCACCTTTGGAATTAACACAATAGCCGTATCATAAACTCCAGCCGGCATAGATCATATTTGAAAGAAATTTAGTACTGCAACGATGACAACCTCCTTTAAGACTACCCAGTTTCTCTGAATAAATCGCGTCGAAAACCCGTCGAGGCCCAGGTGCTTTCAGCGCTCCTATTTAAAATAAAGCATCAGAAACTTCCTTCTCAATAAAAGGAGCCCCAAGTTTAATGCTCATCTGCTCAACAACCTAGGGAACAATACAATCTAGAACAGCCTCAGGCTTGTCGGTGATGACCGACACCTATCGGATCACAAGAATCCCTACTACGGTTCCGGGGCGCGGGGTCGTGAGAAGAGCGGATCAAACAGATAGCACACGGTTCGTTTATCCAGGTTCGGGCCGCGAGGATGCGTAAAACCCTACTCCTGCTTTGGTGGATTGTATATCAGTGTTCTTGAGCTAGCTATGGGGCGTGAGGAGCTCCAAAAAGCCGAATCCTTCTCCTGGTCGCCTCGGGCCTCCTTTTATAGGAAATGGGGTAGCCACAGTGGCACACAGGAGGTGGAAAGGGAACAGTGATGCGAGGTTATCCCTCGCATTACATGACAAGGCGCATTTAATGCAACTTGCCCAGGTGTCCTTGCTTTATCGGGGACGGGGGAGAGCCCTGTCTCACCCGTCACCGCTCCCTCTCGTGTTGACACGCGCCCTGGCCAGCGGCGCCCGCGGTGTCATGTAGGCAGGCAGGCAGCTGAGGTGGCGCAGTGGTGGGTCTCCATGAAGATCTGCAT
>NW_021256003.1:0-953 GCF_002162155.2 Triticum dicoccoides | reverse complement strand
GTCTGAGACCTTTGAAAAGTTCAAGGAATTTCAGAATGAGGTGGAGAATCAACGTGACCGAAAGATAAAATTCTTACGATCAGATCGTGGAGGAGAATACTTAAGTCACGAATTTGGTACACACTTAAAGAAATGTGGAATCGTTTCACAGCTCACGCCGCCTGGAACACCTCAGCGAAACGGTGTGTCCGAACGTCGTAATCGCACTCTATTGGATATGGTGCGGTCTATGATGTCTCTTACCGATTTACCGCTATCATTTTGGGGATACGCTCTAGAGACAGCTACATTCACTTTAAATAGGGCACCGTCTAAATCCGTTGAGACGACACCGTATGAATTATGGTTTGGAAAGAAACCTAAGCTGTCGTTTCTAAAAGTTTGGGGATGCGAAGCTTATGTCAAGAAACTTCAACCTGAAAAGCTCGAACCCAAGTCGGAAAAATGCGTATTCATAGGATACCCTAAGGAAACTGTAGGGTATACCTTCTACTTGAGATCCGAAGCCAAGATCTTTGTTGCCAAGAACGGATGCTTTCTGGAAAAAGAGTTTCTCTCGAAAGAAGTAAGTGGGAGGAAAGTAGAACTCGATGAAGTACTACCTCTTGAGCGGGATAGTGACGCAGCACAGGAAACCGTTCCTGTGATGCCCACACCAACTGAAGAGGAAAACCATGATAATGATCAAGGTACTTCGGATCAAGTTACTGCTGAACTTCGTAGGTCCACAAGGACACGTTCCGCACCAGAGTGGTACGGCAACCCTGTCCTGGAAATCATGTTGTTAGACAACAATGAACCTTCGAACTATGAAGAAGCAATGGCGGGCCCGGATTCCAACAAATGGCTTGAAGCCATGAAATCTGAGATAGAATCCATGTATGAAAACAAAGTATGGACTTTGACAGACTTGCCCGATGATCGGCGAGCGATAGAAAACAAATGGATCTTTA
>NW_021256002.1:0-1313 GCF_002162155.2 Triticum dicoccoides | reverse complement strand
GATGCTATTTATTAGTAGGACCATGAATCGTGCTATTAATGTCTTGCTTTTCTCTTCCGATCCTTTTGTTGCATACTTATATATTGCTTATGTATGTATTGTCTGTTGTTTGGCTTGTGCATAGAGATGCCGTCGTATGTCGTGTACAAGGGTAAGGTTCCCGGTGTCTACGACGACTGGGAGGAGTGTCGGAGACAGGTGCATCGTTTCAGCGGTAACAGTTACAAAGGGTACACCACTAGGGCGGAGGCGGAATCTAGATACACCCGCTATCTAGCGGAGAGAGGAGGGAGCGTTGGAGGAACTGAATGAAGACCAGTTTCATCGCGATGATGCTCATCGTGATGACCGCAGCTCTCTTCTATATGATGGTAGTTTAGATGATCGATATCGACTTGTAATGTGAAGACAAACTCGATACTCGCGATCTCGAGACTAGTAATGTTTTTTCTTTGTTTGGTCTTTTGAATTCGGAGACTAATATGATGAATTATATTCGGAGACTAATCTTCTATTGTATTCGATGAATCTGTTGTTGTTGTGTGCTACTGTCTATAGTCTGTCAAATAATATATTTTGTAACCTGTGCAAAAATCAGAAAAGTAAAAAAATAAAACCTAATATTCATACTAATGGCGCATCACTACAGAGTGCGCCATTAGTATGCCAAATGATACTAATGGCGCATCACTACGGAGTGCGCCATTAGTATGCCAAAGTATACTAATGGCGCATCACCAAACAGTGCGGCATTAGTATTCCAAGTATACTAATGGCACATCCATCCGAAGTGCGCCATTAGTGTGCCAAAGCACATGGTTAAATATGGCCCCTGGGAGGCATACTAATGGCGCATGGTGTTATATACTAATGGCGCACTGCGTGATGCACCATTAGTATACCAGATACTAATGGCGCACCAGTGATGCGCCATTAGTAGGCAAAACTGGTGCGCCATTAGTAGGCCTTTTCCTAGTAGTGCCAATCAGGGATTGACATACTGAAAGGATGGTAGGAAAAATACCGTACCCTGTTTCCTTCATATCAATATCACCGATGACAACATTAGCGGACTTGCCGCTCTTCTCATGTTCGTGCTCCTCAAAGCGGTTAGGACACTTCGGAGCCCAGTGATTAGGATCACCGCAGACATGGCAAAGTCCCTTCCCCTTCTTATGAGAATTCTTCTTGAAGTTGATAGAATGTGATGGCTTGTTCTTTGTATCATACTTGCCTTTGCCCTGAGTTTTGTTCTTATTGTTTTTGAACTTGTTGGGCTGGGAGTTCTTCTTCTGTACCATGTGGGCACGAGA
>NW_021256001.1:0-817 GCF_002162155.2 Triticum dicoccoides | reverse complement strand
AAGAACTCGGATTGGTGGTGGATATATGGTAGTAGATGGCAGCGGTGGTGGTATATGACAGCGGTGGTGGTATATGGATACGGATTCGAAGCGGTGGTGGATAAGCGGCGGTGGTAGATGGCAGGGGCGATGATGATGGTGCGGCGGCGGCGTGACAACTTATGACCAGAACTCGAAACTCTAAAAGACTAGACTCTAAGACCAGCAACTAGACACGACGATGCAACCGCAAATTCAACAAAGCAAAACCCTAAAAAGATTATGCAAAGGCTCAGATTGGTTCGGATATGATGAACTAACCCTAATTGTTTTTGTGGCTTTTTCGTGGACTGTAGGTATGAAGAACAGACTCGATCTAAACTACGAAAAACTGTAAAATCTCACCGAGCAACCTGGAAATCTGATACCACTTGATCGAGGCAAAGGTGTCCCGTCTTTCGATGAGATGATGGATATCGCTTTGGTGGCAGTCGACTTTGACGATCCGACTAAGAACGTGCGAGGACGTCGTGCCTTAGCAATCGCTAAACCAACTCCCAGAGGTTATTGACCACGCCGGAGCACGATCAACCTGACCACGAGGGTCTGTTTCCTGCGAGCAAACGAAGAACAAGCAAGAAACTGAGATTGCAATCTGGATATTGCGAATATAAGATGAAAGCTTTATTGATCAAGGTGGGGTTCTGTGACACCTTTGTCTGGTCGTTGAACACAAACGAAGTACGCGAAGTTGCAGCTATGGCGAACTTTTAATCTAAACAAAACCCGCAGTCTAAACGATGCCCTAAGGGCTGTATATATGGAGGAAGAGGGGGGG
>NW_021256000.1:0-955 GCF_002162155.2 Triticum dicoccoides | reverse complement strand
AAAAAAAAACCATGTATTTATTTGTAAGTTGCTCCAAAACGACTATGTGTACAAGTAAATAATATGGAAAACAGAAACCATAATACATGAAAAGGGTTTCCTCGCTTTATATTATAAAGCAACCGCACCAACATCAAGCATCGTCCAAAGTTCAATGTTCAAGCATGCAAATGAAGTTGGCCGGTGACTACATCACGACGACTCGACTAACACTCATGATGTTCCGGTCAAAACAATAAAATAAATCATCGAGTCAATTACACCAATGGTGCTAGAACTTGACACAAATAGTCACTTTAGTGCTATAACTTGTGGTGTACATATAAGTGGTTTAAGAACTTGGCTTGACGATGCAAATACGGTGTTGTATATGCATGCAACTCTGACTAGGCATTCCAGCATGGCGAGGAGCCCACTTTCAGTTGCTGAAAGGGTTGGGCTGGGCGTGTGCCCTGTTTATTCTGCAAAAAGCCCCTGATATGTTTTTATCTCACAAAAAAAGTACAGAAAAGAAAGTGATCCGCCAGAGGTTTGAACCTGCGACCTGCAGATTGCATGAGCGGGTTTTAGCCAGAACACCTAAGCAAACTTCTTGTCACTTGAGGATACATATCCTTTATATATTTCGACTCAACAATTTTAATCCCAAAAATCAGTGCATGATCGGTCAGTCGAACTAGGAACCTCGTCAGGGTAAATAAGTGCCCGGGCATTCCAGCACAACTGACAAGGCAACTTATTTTGATGTAAATTACACTTTATGCATATAGCACAATGCGATCGTGTGACTAAACTGAATTGCAGTCAGCGCAACCATTTTCAACATTTTAATTTTTTGCATTTTTCAAATTTTGTAAAAATTATGTAAACTATAATCATGTGTTATAAATAATATACATATAAATAAGCTACTCCCTCCGTAATCTAAAATAGTGATATAAATGCTCTTATATTA
>NW_021255999.1:0-1287 GCF_002162155.2 Triticum dicoccoides | reverse complement strand
CCACCTCGCCGTGCCTCCTGTGCACGTGCTGTCGGTTCTCCCGCCGCTGCCTCATCCAATTTTTTCTCATCTCCCGACGCTCCACATCTTGTTGAGATGATTATAACTGTCGAAATTTTGATCATGTCCATATCAACAGAACTGTACATCAATACATGTTACATCCATCCAATCTGTATTTTGATTACAGCAAGAGGCATCCGCAACTGTACATGAAAACATGTTACATCCACCCAATCTGTATTCTGATTACACCAAGAGGCATCCGCATCCTCAGAAAAATGAAGCGTTCGTATTCTCTTGTGACTGCAGAAGCAGATACATATCAAAGCTTTTAGTGTGTCTATGTGTGGCACTAGTATTTTGAGCCATATGCTATCTTCTTCAGTGAGCACCTACTGTTAGAGATAGCAATTAGAGCAGCGAGCAGTTACAGCAGGTTCCAGCCAGCACGTACAGGCTAGCAGCGACACACATGCTCCAGTCAGGCCTCCAACGCGGCCAGCAAGCAACCTGGACAGGACCCGCTAGACTGGCAAGGTGGTGGCCGACGAAGACGCCTCCTCCACAGGAACAGGCAGCGTGTGGGGGAGGAGGCATGGCGTGGTGGTGCCGCGGTGTAGAAGACACGGCGACCTGACCGTGCTTCGTCGAGGAACCATGGCAAGGTAACGGCGGCGGTGCAAGAACTGGCAGCACACGGGGAGGAAGCAGGCGAGTTGGCAGCGCACTGGGGGAGGAGGCGCGGCGAGGTGATGGCGATCCGGGCAGGAGGCACGGTGAGGCGGCTGCGCACTGGTTAGTTCGTTTCAATCAGAACCAGAACCAGGGGCAATTTCGTCCTATAAAATATGTCATATGGGCCCGTACGTGTAGAAGTAGGAAGAAGGTAGATTTGTGCTATTTTGTACAACTACCAATCAAAGGTGTGCTATTTTATCTAAAAAAAGAAAAATGTGCTATTGGAGCAAAGTCTCAGGAAAGGTGTGCTATTTTATCAAATTGCTCCATAATATCGGATCTCAAAACAAGGGCTTGGAGTGTATAATTGTTTAGATTAAGAATCAGCTGACTAAACTGAACATCATTTAAAATTGAAAAACTTTGTCGTATTGGGTACGTACAGTTGAAACATGCACGCGTTTAGCTTTTGACTTGCTGTTTCCGACTTTTGCAAGTTTGTTTTCTCCTCTTTTCTTTTAACCTTGGGCCACCACATACAGCTCCTCATCTGCTACAATTGAGGAACTGCCTCACTTGACTGATGCATCACCTGCTGAACATGGC
>NW_021255998.1:0-898 GCF_002162155.2 Triticum dicoccoides | reverse complement strand
AAAAAAAATCATATTTTTCTAAAATAGGTCATCATTTTTGAGAAAGTTATGCATTTGAAAAATATCAGCAAAAATATAAAAAGGAAAAAAAAGGGAAAAAGGGAAATGAAAACAAAAAGGAAAAGGAAAAAGGAAAAAGATAAAGAAAAAGCCATGAATGAAAAAACTGAAAGAAAAAACGCCCATAAAATCACTGCGGAATCTGAAAAGCGGTTGAAGCTCCAGCTGATGGACTCATCAGCGCTCTCTCTTCCACTCCTCGACGTGCAGTAGTTTGCAGAGCAGTACTTCTCCCTGATCTGAAGCACTTTTTGATTACTAGGAAAATATCAAAAGGGGAATCAGACAAGCATGGATGGAGAATAATCGACTGTAGAATCAATGTACTCACGAGAGGTTCAATGTCGTGGGTGCAGTCCTTGAGCACTTTTCCTATGGCGGCAGGGTACTTCAATATAACGTGGCAAAGTGCTATTACTAGGATATCATAGGCTGCCATAACAGTCCCCGAAGCAGTCTTTTTTGTTACATTTCTCAGATTGCAAAAGATTGGAACTGGTCGCACTCTCACCCCTTAGACGCGAGTCTCTGCTAACGCTGCCACGAGCCTCGGCAACACATTGGCAAGCGCGAGTCTCAACTCTCAATGCGGCAAGGAATAATCTATCCTCATTGCTTCCTTGGTAGCATGGGCGTCGCCGTCGAGCGTGCCAACCACTCACCCTCTTAGGTACTTCTCACATGCAGGTGGAGCATGATGAGAAGGGTTAGGAAGTGTCCCTCCGGTGCGCTGACCAAGGCCTCGTACCCAGAGTCGTTGAAGGGGCTTGATGTTGGTCAGCTCTAGTGGACTCCTGTACCATCTCTTAAGGAACTACAGAGCTTTCTCGCTGTTATC
>NW_021255997.1:0-682 GCF_002162155.2 Triticum dicoccoides | reverse complement strand
GTTCTCACCTAGCGGGCCTTGCCCCAGTCGGTGTGGAGGCAGGCCGGGGACGCGGGTCGGGCCGAGGCCCACGGGGAGGGGCTCGGTCAACGGGCACGGGGAGCTGCTCGCTCCCGAGGACATGGTGGCGGCGGCGGCTCGATCCGGCTGGAGCTCGCCGGAGCCAGCGAGGAGGAGGCCGGGGCGTGAGGAGAGGACGGGGACGGGCGGATCCGGCCCTTGGCCACCGGATCCGACCGATTTCTGGCGCGGGGAGGCGCCCGGGGTCGCGGAGCTTGAGGCCGGCGGCGACGGGAACCATGGCGGCGCTGCAGCAGGTAGAGGGGGGTTAGGGGAGGAACGAGAGGAGAGGAAGAGAGAGCGGGGTGGGGCGGCGCTGGCCTGAGGGGCGCGGCAGCGAGGACCGCGACGGAGCCGGCGACGAGATCAGACGCGCCGGCGGCAGAGGAGTTGGGCGACGGGGACGGGATCGAGCGCGGGGCGCGTGGGCTAGCTGGGGCCCTCGAGGCCCAGATCGGGGCCCGGGCGGGCCTGGCACGGGCCTGGCGGCACAGGAAGGCACGGAAATAGGTGGCGCGAGGAGATTGGCTGGCGCGGGCGCTGGGGCGACGTGGCGGCGCCTCATTGGCCGAGGCGACGTGGCGGCGGTGGCGCCAAGTGGCGGCGGTGGAGCGGCTACGCA
>NW_021255996.1:0-1919 GCF_002162155.2 Triticum dicoccoides | reverse complement strand
TGATATGCTTTGAAGTACCAGAATTACAAAGATTGGAATTTTGGAATTCTACTCCATCATTAGCTTTTGTAATTCATTTAAATGTAGGTACATTTTTTAAGCCGGGATTTCATGATTTCAAAATCATATATCAAACCTAGAGATATACACATACGGGGTGTTCAAACTTCATAATCATCCACTTCATTCATACACACACACATAAATAAAATCCCGGCCATGATATCATAGTCGGCCGTACAAGAACAAAACACTTAATTTTAGGCGTTGAAAGCTTTCAAACTTCCCGCTCACCGGATGTGCTTGGTCGATGCCTTCGTCCACTGCACCAGACCCGCTCCACGGATGCCATATTCAACTCCACCGGTCGTGCTTTACTGACGCTGCAGCCTCATCGGGTTATTTCGATTTGTAGTCCTTCAGTTTTTCTGTTCTTTATCATGGAACTATTCACTTACCACAGATGAGCTATCTTGTATGTCGACAGGCGCTGCAACTAAAGCACCGGAGCCGCTTCAGCGATGGTGATAGCTGACCCAAACTCAACTTCAACAAGAGCACCATCGACGATGCTTAGCTATCAAGTATGACAAACGATACCCATACGCTGCCGAGAATCAGGTACTATTATCCAACGGCTGGTGCCTACATTCACTTTCTTAGCATAAGCACCACACCTTTGAATTTCTTCAGGGCATCATTCAATTTTTCATGAGACACATTATTCTGCTTGCACCTGTAGGGCCATACTTCTAGTAGTGAACATGTTATATATGCTAAATTACAAACCAGTGCACATATAGTTACAATGCGTTAGTTTTGTCCTAAGTATTATTGTACTTCCTAGATATCACTGCCTCCTATTTTACTTCTTGCATGCTATATTTATGATAATGGTGTTGTTCTGATACCACCTGTTGGTTCCATTAGGCTGCTTCATGTTCTCTATGCTTAATTACACATCAGCAAACTACCATGTGGTTTCGCTGCTTTTTGTTCGTTTTACCCTACATTTTCTGATGCTACCTATTACATCACTGCTCCGAGCCTCTGTCCATTACGGGGCTGTTTGGTTCCCAGCCACAGTTTGCCAAGCCAATGTTTGGCAGCCATAGTTCAGTTGGCATGTGTTTGCTTTTATCATAGAGACAATTTTTTTGCAAACTTCTGCCAAAATTTGGGGTCCAATTTCCCAGCCGCACTTGTGTGGCTTGCCATACTTGTGTGGCTGGTCACACTTTGGCTTGGACACGCTAGTCTCCAACCAAATAGACCCTACTTTTTGTGTGTTCTTGATCTTCCCCAGTTGCATGACTAATTTGATGCTTCTATTAATTATGGAGCTGCCAACCCCATCAAGCAAAATATTTGTTCTTTTGGGGCTGGCACCTCGAACCAGCATAAAAATAGAGTGAAGCACATATATTGTCCTGTAAGCACACACTTCTTTCATTAGTTTAGATGAACCATTGATGATCAATTCGATCCAGTGCATGCGATTAAAATTAATTTTACCTAAATAAAGGGTGTAGAATAAACTATAACAACTAGATTTGCAACCACAGGATGCTGACGATAGCTTCAAAGAACATTGCAACAGTGGCGAGTCTTCTCAGCAACATATGGTACGCCAATGTGTTCTAGTACGTGTGAAATGTAATGTGTGTGGGCTGATTTCTTGGCTTGTGCCCTCAACATGTAATCCTACAGAATTACAAATAGTTCAGTTGTCTACTTTGATGTATTGCTTGATTTGAATGCTTGTTTGTTACTTGTTAGGCTATACCTGAGTTGTCCAATATGTCAGCAGTGTCTGATGTACTATCATAAAGAAATGCATGCCTAGTTCATTTGACTCCTTAACTTTTCCTATGAACTTCATCACAAGACTATCTTCGTAGTTTATATCAGGCCACACT
>NW_021255995.1:0-1826 GCF_002162155.2 Triticum dicoccoides | reverse complement strand
AGGAGGATGTTGTTGGCACTGTTAGGATTACGCGCATTGGTACAATAATATTAGTGTCGATAGTATATAGATAAACATATCGTATGATTGTTGCAAATGAGTGAAAGGCTAAGAGACTGAAAACACTTCCTCCTCAAATGTGGTAGAATAATCCCAAATGCCTCTCAAGCCTACACAACTTGTTCTGTTCATATAAGATTTAAAGGCTATTTATCTTAAATATATGGACCATATTTTAGCATCATCCCTAGATAAACTAGACAAAAGAGATTTGTAATGTAACTATATCTATCCCTTTTGAGTCATTGTGAGGGAGCTTCAGGAGCTCACCCAATTGCATTTATAGGCTTGTGCGGCTCCATGCATCTCCAGATCAGCACCTGCGCCCCTTTTTTCTAGTCGGGTTGGTTTGATATCGTCGCATTTGATGATGGCAGGACCATTTAACATGTCTTGGATATGATTGGACACATATCAACCATAAAAACACATGATTACTATCCCGATAGTGTACATGTATCATGTTGTTTTTAGTTGCTAGAAGGTGTCCATATTATTACGGCGCACACTTAAATTTGGATTCAGATGCTAGTTTCAACTTGGATTGCTTTCTTTGCACCCGCATATTACATACTAAATTTCTCATAGGTACTGTTGTCACTGATAGAAATAAACATCAACAGGATATTTGCAATGAAGTTGAAAAATGAAGTAAAATATCTCAAAAGTATTAGATATGTTCATCGAGATGGATATTGACAATAATTACAATCTCGTCGTCGGGTTCCTCCACAGCTGAGATATGTTCATCGTGTTAGAAGAGATGCAACCCCTTCTTCCACAAAAATCGGAGCGCATCTATCATGCTATACATAACGATCGATAGTAAGAACCACATCATTACTTTTGGTCACGCTCTTCTCCGATACCGCACCGGCCAATATGATCCTCGCGGATATATAGGCATATGGTCGACAAGATCCTGGCAAAAATCTAGAGTTGGCCAGGGTCGATCCTGATGACGGAGTCACCACAATGGTGTTTTTGTCCTTGTATGAGCTCTTGTGGGGATGTCTTCCATCCCTCGAATTGGTTTGGACTCTCCTATAGAAATCTAGACCTTAGAACAAGGCCTGATGGTATGCCGACGACAAGATAAAAGTGTCATGGAGGTAGAATGGTCTTGTTAAAGTAACGCTGGTCCACCCATGAGGATAATATACCGAAGCACATTACAAAAAAGATGAAGATCTATAGTGTGGGTAAAGTGTACAACCTTTGCAAATTGTAAAACCCATCCGTATAGTCGTGTCCTTAGTGTCCAAAGAGGAGAAAACAACATTTAACTAAGTAATCATAGGAAATATGTTGTTGGTCATTAAATGACCATGTGAGCAAAGAGACTGTTCACGGGAATAGCTACCCCTAGGACAACATGCTAGGTTGTGGTGACATTTGCACTAAAGCTGTGTCCCACACGCATCCAATGGACAGAAACAACCAGATTGAGACACTGGACGGCTGAAAAGACTGCTGGTCTGAGAGGGCTGGGTTTAGGTTCAGTTTTACTCTCCTAAATGCGGAGGCCTACTGTATTATTATTTATTAACCTTTAAAAAGAAGATGTTATCATACAATTCTCTGGATTTTCCAAAACGCACGTGAGAACATACACAAACTAGCAGCAGGACTGCAATGTTAAGTTATCTTTGAATTTTACAAGAACCAATTTTCCTTGCACTTGTAGAAATACATAAATATTTTTGACAAAGTGTTCAGGTTAACGAAGTTTCTTCCCATATAAACCGTAGTGCAAAAAAAAAAAA
>NW_021255994.1:0-1844 GCF_002162155.2 Triticum dicoccoides | reverse complement strand
AGGAGGATGTTGTTGGCACTGTTAGGATTACGCGCATTGGTACAATAATATTAGTGTCGATAGTATATAGATAAACATATCGTATGATTGTTGCAAATGAGTGAAAGGCTAAGAGACTGAAAACACTTCCTCCTCAAATGTGGTAGAATAATCCCAAATGCCTCTCAAGCCTACACAACTTGTTCTGTTCATATAAGATTTAAAGGCTATTTATCTTAAATATATGGACCATATTTTAGCATCATCCCTAGATAAACTAGACAAAAGAGATTTGTAATGTAACTATATCTATCCCTTTTGAGTCATTGTGAGGGAGCTTCAGGAGCTCACCCAATTGCATTTATAGGCTTGTGCGGCTCCATGCATCTCCAGATCAGCACCTGCGCCCCTTTTTTCTAGTCGGGTTGGTTTGATATCGTCGCATTTGATGATGGCAGGACCATTTAACATGTCTTGGATATGATTGGACACATATCAACCATAAAAACACATGATTACTATCCCGATAGTGTACATGTATCATGTTGTTTTTAGTTGCTAGAAGGTGTCCATATTATTACGGCGCACACTTAAATTTGGATTCAGATGCTAGTTTCAACTTGGATTGCTTTCTTTGCACCCGCATATTACATACTAAATTTCTCATAGGTACTGTTGTCACTGATAGAAATAAACATCAACAGGATATTTGCAATGAAGTTGAAAAATGAAGTAAAATATCTCAAAAGTATTAGAACTTCAACATGATATACATATGATCATCGAGATGGATATTGACAATAATTACAATCTCGTCGTCGGGTTCCTCCACAGCTGAGATATGTTCATCGTGTTAGAAGAGATGCAACCCCTTCTTCCACAAAAATCGGAGCGCATCTATCATGCTATACATAACGATCGATAGTAAGAACCACATCATTACTTTTGGTCACGCTCTTCTCCGATACCGCACCGGCCAATATGATCCTCGCGGATATATAGGCATATGGTCGACAAGATCCTGGCAAAAATCTAGAGTTGGCCAGGGTCGATCCTGATGACGGAGTCACCACAATGGTGTTTTTGTCCTTGTATGAGCTCTTGTGGGGATGTCTTCCATCCCTCGAATTGGTTTGGACTCTCCTATAGAAATCTAGACCTTAGAACAAGGCCTGATGGTATGCCGACGACAAGATAAAAGTGTCATGGAGGTAGAATGGTCTTGTTAAAGTAACGCTGGTCCACCCATGAGGATAATATACCGAAGCACATTACAAAAAAGATGAAGATCTATAGTGTGGGTAAAGTGTACAACCTTTGCAAATTGTAAAACCCATCCGTATAGTCGTGTCCTTAGTGTCCAAAGAGGAGAAAACAACATTTAACTAAGTAATCATAGGAAATATGTTGTTGGTCATTAAATGACCATGTGAGCAAAGAGACTGTTCACGGGAATAGCTACCCCTAGGACAACATGCTAGGTTGTGGTGACATTTGCACTAAAGCTGTGTCCCACACGCATCCAATGGACAGAAACAACCAGATTGAGACACTGGACGGCTGAAAAGACTGCTGGTCTGAGAGGGCTGGGTTTAGGTTCAGTTTTACTCTCCTAAATGCGGAGGCCTACTGTATTATTATTTATTAACCTTTAAAAAGAAGATGTTATCATACAATTCTCTGGATTTTCCAAAACGCACGTGAGAACATACACAAACTAGCAGCAGGACTGCAATGTTAAGTTATCTTTGAATTTTACAAGAACCAATTTTCCTTGCACTTGTAGAAATACATAAATATTTTTGACAAAGTGTTCAGGTTAACGAAGTTTCTTCCCATATAAACCGTAGTGCAAAAAAAAAAAA
>NW_021255993.1:0-579 GCF_002162155.2 Triticum dicoccoides | reverse complement strand
GACATGGTTTAGTTGATTTGGATCACGTGATCACTTAGAAGATTAGAGGGATGTCTTTCTAAGTGGGAGTTCTTAAGTAATATGATTAATTGAACTTTAAATTTATCATGAACTTAGTCCTGATAGTATTTTGTAAATTATGTTGTAGATCAATAGCTCGCGTTGTTGCTTCCCTGTGTTTATTTTGATATGTTCCTAGAGAAAATTGTGTTGAAAGATGTTAGTAGCAATGATGCGGATTGGATCCATGATCTGAGGTTTATCCTCATTGCTGCACAGAAGAATTAAGTCCTTGCTGCACGGCTAGGTTACGGACCTATTGCAGGAGCAGATGCAGACGTTATGAACGTTTGGCTAGCTCAATATGATGACTACTTGATAGTTTAGTGCACCATGCTTGATGGCTTAGAGTCGGGACTTCGAAGACGTTTTGAATGTCATGGAGCATATGAGATGTTCCAGGAGTTGAAGTTAATATTTCAAGCAAATACCCGAGTTGAGAGATATGAAGTCTCCAACAAGTTCTATAGCTAAAAGATGGAGGAGAATCGCTCAACTAGTGAGCATGTGCCCAGATTG
>NW_021255992.1:0-1286 GCF_002162155.2 Triticum dicoccoides | reverse complement strand
CCCTAGATACTTGGCGGATAAGAAGGATGGCAAAGTGAACAAAAGTATATATTTTCTATACATGTTATTGAAGTGTACTTTACTAGTTGAAAGGATTGATATGGTTGACTAGAGGGGGGTGAATAGGCAACTACCAATTTTTTACTTTTCTTTACCAAATTAAACTTTGCACCAAAGTAGGTTGTCTAGATGTGCAACTAGGTGAGCAACCTATATGATGCACTAACAACAAGCATACAAGCAAGCAAGAGAAGTAACACTAAAGAGCTTGCACAAGTAAAGGTAAGAGATAACCAAGAGTGGATCCGGTGAAGACGAGGATGTGTTACTGAAGTTCCTTCCTTTTGAGGGGAAGTACGTCTCCGTTAGAGCGGTGTGGAGGCACAATGCTCCCCAAGAAGCCACTAGGGCCACCGTATTCTCCTCACGCCCTCACACAACGCGAGATGCCGTGATTCCACTATTGGTGCCCTTGAAGGCGGCAACCGAACCTTTACAAACAAGGTTGGGGCAATCTCCACAACTTAATCAGAGGCTCCCAACAAAACCACGAAGCTTCACCACAATGGACTATGGCTCCGTGGTGACCTCAACCATCTAGGGTGCTCAAACACCCAAGAGTAACAAGATCCACTAGGGATGAGTGGGGGAATCGAAAATCCCTTGGTGGAAGTGTAGATCGGGGCCTTCTCAACCACTCCCGAGCAAATCAACAAGTTTGATTGGCTAGAGAGATAGATCGGGCGAAAATGGAGCTTGGAGCATTTAATGGAGCTTGAGCAATAAATGGAGCTTGAGGAGGAAGAGGTAGGTCAAAGGGAAGAAGAGGACCCCCTTTTATAGTGGGGGCAACAATCCAACCGTTGCCCCTCACCAACCAGCCCCGCACAGGGCGGTACTACCGCGAAGAGGGGGCGATACTACCGCTAGGTCAGCGGTACTGCTGCACCAGCCAGCGGCACTGCCGCGCAGAGGAGACTAGTAGGGAATAGGACCCAACGCGGTACTACCGCGGTGGTAGGGGCGGTACTACCGCTCCTGAAACGGTACTACCGCCTCTACAACCACAACTAGTGCTGCAAAACCCGACACGAGAAAAAGACCCCTCGAGTCGAGGCGGTAGGAGCCAGACAGCCTAGCGGTACTACGGCAGCGGGGTCACAGGCGGTACTACCGCTGTGGAGTGGAACTGCCGCTTGTGACCCTTCGGCCGTACTACTGCTGGTAGTGTGGTACTACTGCTGGGACACGGAAGAGAGAGAGAATCTCTCCAAGGAGGCTGAGGA
>NW_021255991.1:0-825 GCF_002162155.2 Triticum dicoccoides | reverse complement strand
GATTTTTTCCAAGATAAAACCCTTCATATAGCAGAAGATGGATGCCGGAAGCCCACCAGGGGGCCGCGCCCTACAGGGGGGCGCCCCTGTCTCCTGGACAGGGTGTGGCCCCCCTGGCCTATTTCTTTTGCTCATAAATTCTTATAAAATCCAAAAAGTTGTTTCGTGTAGTTTCAGGATTTTTGGAGTTGTGCAGAATAGGTCTCCAACGTTTGCTCCTTTTCCAGCCAGAATTCCAGCTGCTGGCATTCCCCCTCTTCATGGTAAACCTTGTAAAATAAGAGAGAATAGCCATAAGTATTGAGATATAATGCGTAATAACATACCATAATGCAATAAATATTGATATAAAAGCATGATGCAAAATGGACGTATCAACTCCCCCAACCTTAGACCTCGCTTGTCCTCAAGCGGAAGCCAAAATCGAAAAATATGTCCACATGTTTAGAGATAGAGGTGTCGATAAAAAAATAAAATACGGACATGAGGGCATCATGATCATTCTAATAACAGCAACATATATAGATTTTGTCATATGATTTCCTATGTTCAAGTAATAAACAATTCACAATGTCAAGTATGGTTCAAAAACTTCATTGGGAACCAACAAACTATAATCTCAGTCATTGAAGCAATTGCAATTTATCGTGACATCAAAAAGAGTCAATAATAGAGTTTTTCAACAAGCTCATATACTCAACTATCTCGTAGTCTCCCATAATTGTTAACACTCACGCAATACTTGTGGTTATAGAGTTTCAGCCGGACACTGAGAAAGATAGGGGCTTATTGTGTTGCCTCCCAACGTATTCACCTTTAGGTGAT
>NW_021255990.1:0-538 GCF_002162155.2 Triticum dicoccoides | reverse complement strand
TTTGGATTCTTTTCTTTGTGCCAAGTGGATGGACAAGAATGCCTAAGAACCTTCTTTAGCTATCTATGCTTTTCTCGTCTCAAACTCTATTCATGCTACATCACAAAATTTGATCAAGTCAGATTCGAACCACTCTGTGTGAGGAGCACTCGGAGTCCCCGATTCGTCATAGACTTAAACTTCCAAAACCTCTTAGTGATTCTCGGTCTGACCGATTCCTCCATTTCGGTCCTACCGAGATCATCAAGTTGATCTGAGTTTTCAATCTCGGTGCAACCGATTTGAACTTTTCGGTCTCACAGATTTGCTGTAACTGAACACAGTTATGCATCTCGGTGCCACCGAGTTGTTCCACTCGGTCACACCCCCATGGTTGAGCTATATATAGCCACGGGCAAAATTTCGGAAATTTCTCCGAAACCCTTCGCCCGCGCAACAGCTCGCTCTGCCATCGTGGTCTCCGGATCGTCTCCTCGTCGCCAGCAGCCTCCTGTCGCTGGTCTCCGCCACCGTCAATGGATTTCGTCCCCGCCGTTGC
>NW_021255989.1:0-561 GCF_002162155.2 Triticum dicoccoides | reverse complement strand
TGATCACTTAGATGACTCGAGAGATGTCTGTCTAAGTGGGAGTTCTAAAGTAATATGATTAATTGAACTTAAATTTATCATGAACTTAGTACCTGATAGTATTTTGCTTGTCTATGTTTGTTGTAGATAGATGGCTCGTGCTGTTGTTCCGTTGAATTTTAATGCATTCCTTGAGAAAGCAAAGTTGAAAGATGATGGTAGCAATTACACGGACTGGGTCCATAACCTGAGGATTATCCTCATTGCTGCACAGAAGAATTACATCCTGGAAGCACCGCTGGGTGCCAGGCCTGCTGCTGATGCAACTGACGACGTTAAGAACGTCTGGCAGAGCAAAGCTGATGACTACTCGATAGTTCAATGTGCCATGCTTTACGTCTTAGAACCGGGTCTTCAACGGCGTTTTGAATGTCATGGAGCATATGAGATGTTCCAGGAGTTGAAGTTAATATTTCAAGCAAATGCCCGGATTGAGAGATATGAAGTCTCTAATAAGTTCTACAGCTGCAAGATGGAGGAGAATAGTTCTGTCAGTGAGCATATACTCAAAATGTCTGGGTA